>NC_091145.1:35689881-35989881 GCF_041381155.1 Argopecten irradians | reverse complement strand
AACAACACTTACTGTTCAGGTGTTTGTAGTAAAGGTGTAGTAATATTTTGTTGACTACATTAAAGATACCGACGTTAGACCAAAATATTTGTGATTTAACCGAAAGGTGACACGATCAATTCTTGTCTTGCTTAAAAATAAAAAGTACGTCAAGGCCGATTGTGTTGTGTTGTCTGGCTTTAAGGTTTTAACGAGATGTTCTGGTTGTCCTACATATTGGAAAGCATAGAAGAATGGGTCCATGTCTGCCCTTTAACATACAATGTAGGACGAGGGACCGATATTTGACAAGGTTAATTATTATGTTTAATGGACAAATGACAGTATATATTTGTCCTATATCCACATCACTTGTAACAAACACCTAAATCGTTTTCGGAGAGCAATGTCACCACTGTTTTCGGAGGAAATATTGCATCCTGCTGTGTTAATATTCAGCCTTATAAGAATTAGAACATGTTTAAAGATACTCCACCGCTGACAATTGGTATTTTTTCACTATCAAAAACAGGAGCAGACGATTTCATATTATTCTTCAGTTACCAAAGTTACTTACTTTACACCATTACCACCATTGAAAAGTTTGAGCTTCTAACTTTACTGCAAGTTGAAAATATAAAAAATAATTAATTGCATCCCGAAAAAAATCCGTGGCACTATTTCCTATATGGAATGAAGTACTGATTGCGCATGCACCAAAGGCAAAATAAATTATCTGCTATTATTTTCTGTGTTAATTAGACATATAGATACAAGATTAAACACCAATTATTGTTCTTATGATGAATGCCATTTTTGCTCTGTCGGCGGTGGATCATATTAAAAATATTTATTTTTCATTGTTTAACTCTAAATGCACGCTTAGACCAAACTGTGTCTTATATATACTTAATAAAACAAACGAAAACCCACTTGTTATTTACATGTATATTTGTACCATTCACATTATTATTATCTTGACTTGTAACCATGGTGATTTTGTTACAGTTATATAAATAGAACGAACGTCAGTAGCTAAGATTTCCTTCTATTTATGACATTACTGTTATATATAACTCTGACAACAAGGTATTTAACATACAAGTCAAACAATTTTAACAACATTCCTGCACGAGCAGGTTTGGCGAGTCATACTGGGCACTTTCTTATGTAATCTGTACATATATCTCTATCCCCAACAGTTCCTTATCAGCGATAGAGTATATTACTGTGTTAACGATCGCGATATGTGTTCTGGATCGCCGTATCCAAACCTCAGTCTACTAATAGTCCTTTATTAGTCAACTATTGTAGACAATGGTCGAGTTATTGGTTCGGTACAGTGTCTGGTTAAAGCTACTGTTCATCTACTGATAAAACAGTCTGGAGTTACGACACTGAGCGACCTTGGGCCGTGACGGAGACCTACGGAGCTTGGTTTGATTACAGCGATAGCATATCGCAGACACCGACGAAACGATTGTCATCGCCGATAGGATTACACACGACATTGACGGACAGAAACAATTACTGTACTGGTGACTAGTGAAGAGAAAAAAACTTACATGTGTTAACAAACTTTACTGTTTACTATGTATCTGAATTGGCGATATCGATCTTTGCACTGAATTAATACATGCAGAGACTCGTTTTGAAACTCGACAAATTGCCTGCCACTATGTAAATATTGGAAATGATACATATTTTACATGATCTCACGAACTTATATCTAGTTTGAGTTTTAAAGTAATGGTTATAATAAGGTAACATTATAGACGTATATATCTAATTTGATTGTATAAGTTTCGTGTCCGGGAAACTTAGGAATTTAAAGAAACGTAACAGTCGCAAATATGTCATACCCCATTGACACAAGAATTAATGTACCCCGCCGGATATCAGCTTATCATAATACCTCTAGATTAATTTCTTAACAACAGTAGTTATATATATATATGTTACTTTAATGTAACTTAGAAATTAAAACAATAACGACTGACTAACGTGAGCGCATATATATATACTACTGTTGGGTAGAAATTCGTCCCAGGTCCCTGTGAATTTGTTCACAGGCATTTGGCTCTATAGACATTTTTCTCTATATGTAATACTGGGGATGTGGATGTGGCGCAGTGGAAGAAGGCGCGGGTATGTTTGGCTAGGCGATTGGGTGCCGTAGATCCTGAATTCGAGGCCCGGATAGGGCACGAGTCAATAAATTGTCATGCTTTGTTAAATTGTGTTTCTTTGATATTTGTAATACTGTACATTACATATAGAGAGAAAATGTCTATACAGCCAAACGCTTGTGAATTTTTTGAACTTCTTTTTTTCGCCAACATCACGTGATCTTGCACAAATTGACGGTCAATTTGAATTTCGAAAATCGATTGATATTGTTAGCTATATTTCTCAGAATTGATGCACTGGAATTATCTAGGAATTCCATAACTTAAAAAAAAAGACTGCTATTGTCGCTGTTTTTAAGACTCTATAGAAGACACAGGGGGCCAACTCAATGAAAATGGATGTCATACATATTTTTGTATTTGGTGGATGGACTGATGAGTATACATGACAGTCATGTATTTATACGAAAAATCTCGTATAGAAAATACGAGATTTGAAAAATTATTTATAAAAAAATCGGGATATTTACTATAAAACAGAGAAAGGGACGACAGTCGCCATATTGGTTTTTTACCCCACCTCGATTAAAGTTATTTTATCACACTGGTGTACCTTTTTTCTTAGAGTCATAGGCACGCATCAGTCCTCCATTAATCCATAATCATAGGCACGCATCAGTCCTCCATTAATCCATAATCATAGGCACGCATCAGTCCTCCATTAATCCATAATCATAGGCACGCATCAGTCCTCCATTAATCCATAATCATAGGCACGCATCAGTCCTCCATTAATCCATAATCATAGGCACGCATCAGTCCTCCGATAATCCATAGTCATAGGCACGCATCAGTCCTCCGATAATCCATAGTCATAGGCACGCATCAGTCCTCCGATAATCCATAGTCATAGGCACGCATCAGTCCTCCATTAATCCATAATCATAGGCACGCATCAGTCCTCCATTAATCCATAATCATAGGCACGCATCAGTCCTCCATTAATCCATAATCATAGGCACGCATCAGTCCTCCATTAATCCATAATCATAGGCACGCATCAGTCCTCCGATAATCCATAGTCATAGGCACGCATCAGTCCTCCGATAATCCATAATCACACACATACCATGCAAACATAAGAGACAATTATTGGTCCAAGGTGTATTACATTGTTGAACTGATCTGAAACCAACTTGAACGATAAATGATCATCTGTTACAATTTTGTATTCACTGTTTCTCAGAAATTAATGAAGGGAATTTGTCCTTCGAATGTAGATTTCATTTCGTCTCTTGTTAGCTCACCTGGCCCGAAGGGCCGGTGAGCTTATGTCATGGCGCGTCGTCCGTCGTCCGTCCGTCAACATTTCCTTTAAATCGCTACTAGTCATAGAGTTCTGCATGGATTGTAACCAAATTTGGCCACAAACATCCTTGGGGGAAGGGGAACAGAACTTGTATAAATTTATGCTCTGACCCCCCGGGGGCAGGAGGGGCGGGGCCCAATAGGGAAAATAAAGGTAAATCCTATAAAACGCTACTTGTCCTAGAGTTCTGCATGGATTGTAACCAAATTTGGCCACAAACATCCTTGGCAGAAGGGGAACAGAACTTGTATACATTTATGCTCTGACCCCCCGGGGCAGGAGGAGCGGGGCCCAATAGGGGAAATAGAGGTAAATCCTATAAATCGCTACTTGTCCTAGAGTTCTGCATGGATTGTAACCAAATTTGACCAGAAACATCCTTGGCAGAAGGGGAACAGAACTTGTATAAATTTTGGCTTTGACCCCCTGGAGCAGAAAGAGTGGGGCCTAATAGGGGAATTCAGAAAAGAAACAATGAACTTGAATTCAGAACATTTCTAGGCATTACAAACCAGGTGAGCAATACAGGCCCTCTGGGCCTCTTGTTAAGCATGTTGTCACTTAGCATAAAATTGTATCTTTATTTCTCCGAAAATAAAGAACTTATCTTTCTAATTTTAAATACATGCACATTGTATCAATTCCACTTTGTCCCTTGTTTGTCATACGTCAACCGACATGGCAGATAAACATGCAGTCATGTTGAACTCTGTCACAATTTTTGTGCAACAGAGGGAAAGAAGAGAAAAAATATAAGGAATACATAAGTGTCTTAAAACATAGAAACACCCGTCATATAGACTAGGAAAGCACCGCTAGATTCAGTGAGATCGCCTCGCCTTTTATGAGTACAGTTTTTCGTTGAAAAAAAAATCCAGGGAATGGGGCTCCTTAAGTTGTCTATTCTATATTTTAAAAAATAACCCACTGCTATTCTATAAGAGTCATTTAGGATATACCAAAACTTCGTACAGATGTCCGCTACATGCTTTAAAAACGCATTGTAAATGAGAGTTGCCTCCCGTATACCCCTCGTAAACATACAGCATTTTGATATTTTAAAACAAAACAATAAATCTCTCAGCGATATACTTAACTTTTCAAAACAGCTTTATGACAGTTAAAAATCTCTATAACACTTAATGACATACCGCCAAATACTAGCATGCGCTTACATGTACATGATGTAGCTATATACAAATGTACATGCATAACATTCCATCAGTGTAGATTATACATCAAGTTAAAGGCTCTCTGATTATAAAGAATAAAAAAAAAAACCTTAGTATTTATCAATCATTTTGGATCGTGGAAATTATGACATTGAATAAAAGAAGGTCTTGACACTAATTAATCCAAATCATTACTCATCGAAAAAGATGTCCGCAACAGGCAACACTTTCTGTAACTTTTTTTAATAATAAAAGAAATAATCAGAGGTTATATCAGTATCATTTATAATTTGTCTAATTTTAAAGACGAAGTCCGGAGTAAGGCGTACCTTTCCCGTTCGGTTTTGGTGGTTTTACTCTCCCTTGCTCCGAGGTTATCCAACGACACGTGAGTGATGGTCGTGGTTTTTTTAAGGGTAAGTCTTCTCTAGCGTTGTCGTAAAACATGATAAATGGCTGGTGTCCAGAACCCTCCGTGACTATCGTGACGGATTTATTAAACAACCGTGTCGTTTATAAATTAACTTCTACGGCACACTCTGGCCAGTTAATTACATTTGTGTCAAACGTAATCAACATTGCAAAATTTGAACAACATCGACACTGGTAACACGTGCAATGAACCAATGTGAAATCGACAGATATACATTAGCAGACAAATCATGTTTACATTTTTAAGCAGTGAAATGCGAGATAAGGGGACATATCAAATTTTAGTCTCAGATTCGTTAGTGACTAAGTCTTATCTCAAATCACAAAGATAACGAATGTAAAACAGAAGCAGCAATAAATCTGTTATCCTGATAAATGTTTTCTCAAAATCTTATATGAAATTGTAAAAATATAACACCAGTGAGTGTAACCCTGTAGTATCGAGGATGGACTGTCTCTAATGTTCAAAGTCATAACGCACTAAATTAAAGAATGCACAACGAAATACAAAAAAAGTATCAAACTTCCGGGTCTTTATATATATGTAGTAGATCGAATTTATATCTCTTCAATTGCCAGCTATTCTCAGTTTTTTATTTTTACAATTTCAATCTCGTCTCAGAAGCCACAGAAAATGTTCATAAGGATTTATCTCAATCACTGTTAAAGAAAACAATTGAGTTCTAATTCCTTTTCTGCGTCATTCAAACAAACTGATAATAATAAGGATGTTTAATATTTATAGAGAGAAGACGTACATCTGCTTCCTCAGTCGCTCTGTATTCATTAATACACCGATATAAGAATTAATATCTCAGTTAATATATACTGGTAAACACGACAGGATAGGCCTACTGTAGCAATCAGGAAGTGGTTGCAGCAAATGTTCGGATGCGACAGACAGATACGAAAGTAGAGTTTGATATTGATAAGTTTGTATCTGGTTTGTACATTTATACGTATTTAAACAAATGGATTTCTGCAAATATACACAAGATGTGGATTTGTTTGTAATACGATGGTTGAAAAAGGACACCGATTTTTTTATAATTGTTGGGTTGTTGTTTTTTTAAATCACATCAATTAGATATATTATGCGTGTGAATGTTAAGATTTTCCAGTCACCGTACGCGTATTGTTACATGTGAAAATGTCACTAGTGACATTTGGCCTTTAACCCTTGACTGGTGACCCCTGACCACCTAACCATCGGAATCTGACCATTAATACGTAAGACGGTTAAATCTGTTGAGAAGGTTATCAGATATAACATCGATAATCAGTCATGATATTGGTGCTCAGATATACTGAGATGTAATTCATTGATCTTTGATTCTTTATACTGCCGCCCACCAGTAAAATGGTACTGGTGAAATTCATACATATATATTTTTTCATTCTAATACTTTACTTAGTGTCAAGTAACTACCAAATTTCTCGCCTTAATCTACCAGCTCTAACACATCTCCTGCTTGTTAGTGCCAAACAGTTTATAATGTACCCTCGCGATTTATTTTTTGTCACTCACGTGTACAAAGATTTACATTAAGACAAAATAAGTTATGATTTTTTTCTGCATTTATGTCACCAGCACCTCTATACTCTGTAACAGTCCCCGACTGTATGGTGTCTTCGCCCCTCCATATCAGTGACACGTCCCTGTATCAGTCCCCGACTGTATGGTGTCCCCGTCCCTCCACGCATTTACGTCCCTGTATCAGTTCCCGATTGTATGGTGTCCTCGCCCCTCCATATCAGTGACACGTCCCTGTATCAGTCCCCGACTGTATGGTGTCCCCGCCCCTCCATACATCAGTGACACGTCCCTGTATCAGTCCCCGACTGTATGGTGTCCCCGCCCCTCCATACATCAGTGACACGTCCCTGTATCAGTCCCCGACTGTATGGTGTCCCCGCCCCTCCATACATCAGTGACACGTCCCTGTATCAGTCCCCGAATGTATGGTGTCCTCGCCCCTCCATACATCAGTGACACATTCCTGTATCAGTCCCCGACTGTATGGTGTCCCCGCCCCTCCATACATCAGTGACACGTCCCTGTATCATCCCTGGCTGTATGGTGCCCCCGCCCCTCCATACATCAGTGACACGTCCCTGTATCAGTCCCCGACTGTATGGTGCCCCCGCCCCTCCATACATCAGTGACACGTCCCTGTATCAGTCCCCGACTGTATGGTGTCCTCGCCCCTCCATACATCAGTGACACGTCCCTGTATCAGTCCCCGACTGTATAGTGTCCCCGCCCCTTCATACATCAGTGACACATTCCTGTATCAGTTCCCGACTGTATGGTGTCCCCGCCCCTCCATACATCAGTGACACGTCCCTGTATCATCCCTGGCTGTATGGTGCCCCCGCCCCTCCATACATCAGTGACACGTCCCTGTATCAGCCCTGGCTGTATGGTGCCCCCGCCCCTCCATACATCAGTGACACGTCCCTGTATCATCTCTGGCTGTATGGTGTCCCCGCCCCTTCATACACCAGTGACACATTCCTGTATCAGTCCCCGACTGTATGGTGTCCCCGCCCCTCCATACATCAGTGACACGTTCCTGTATCAGTCCCTGACTGTATGGTGTCACCGCCCCTCCATACACCAGTGACACATTCCTGTATCAGTCCCCGACTGTATGGTGTCCCCGCCCCTCCATACATTAGTGACACATTCCTGTATCAGTCCCCGACTGTATGGTGTCACCGCCCCTCCATACATCAGTGACACGTCCCTGTATCAGTCCCCGACTTTATGGTGCCCTCGCCCCTCCATACATCAGTGACACGTCCCTGTATCAGTCCCCGACTGTATGGTGCCCCCGCCCCTCCATACATCAGTGACACGTCCCTGTATCAGTCCCCGACTGTATGGTGTCCTCGCCCTTCCATCCATCGGTGACACGACCCTGTATCAGTCCCTGACCGTATTGTGTCCTCGCCCCTCCATACATCATTGACACGTCCCTGTATCAGTCCCCGACTGTATGGTGTCCTCGCCCCTCCATCCATCAGTGACACGACCCTGTATCAGTCCCCGACCGTATGGTGTCCTCGCCCCTCCATACATCAGTGACACGTCCCTGTATCAGTCCCCGAATGTATGGTGTCCTCGCCCCTCCATACATCAGTGACACGACCCTGTATCAGTCCCCGACTGTATGGTGTCCTCGCCCCTCCATACATCAGTGACACGACCCTGTATCAGTCCCCGACTTCATAGTGCCCCCGCCCCTCCATACATCATTGACACGTCCCTGTATCAGTCCCCGACTGTATGGTGTCCTCGCCCTTCCATCCATCGGTGACACGACCCTGTATCAGTCCCCGACCGTATTGTGTCCTCGCCCCTCCATACATCATTGACACGTCCCTGTATTAGTCCCCGACGGTATGGTGTCTTCGCCCCTCCATACATCATTGACACGTCCCTGTATTAGTCCCCGACTGTATGGTGTCTTCGCCCCTCCATACATCATTGACACGTCCCTGTATTAGTCCCCGACTGTATGGTGTCCCCGCCCCTCCATACATCAGTGACACGACCCTGTATCAGTCCCCGACTGTATGGTGTCCTCGCCCCTCCATACATCAGTGACACGACCCTGTATCAGTCCCCGACTGTATGGTGACCCCGCCCCTCCATACGTCAGTGACACGTCCCTGTATCAGTCCCCGACTTTATGGTGCTCCCGCCCCTCCATACATCAGTGACACGACCCTGTATCAGTCCCCGACTGTATGGTGCCCCCGCCCCTCCATACGTCAGTGACACGTCCCAATGGAAATATTTCCTGTCTGCGGTTATCTAGTTTCGATTTCGCCTCCATGTCAGTAGGACATGTTTATTCTGAGTCACATATTGGGGATTTTCAAGGGTTAGTTATAAATAGAACATTCCTTTATTGTTTAACATTAAAAAGACATTTTGGTTAAACAATTTGAGTAGCTTGTGAAATCTCCGTGTGGGTGTACATCGATTAGTTTATCATAAAGACACACTTATGTCATGGCCACACATTTAACATAGAGAAAAGGGAATTCATTTTTGTCTTAAAAATAACAACAACAAACTGATTAAGTATTTGACAGATGACTGGACTATTTTGGTAATAGAACACCTTACAGAAAGCATACAATGTTAACAAAAGTTTGAACATCTATAACCCGACCACATATTTATTTGAAGACCCTATTTTATTCCACACATGTTGTTGGTCCACACGTTTGTACTACTTATTCTTTGGATTTACGGTATTCTATTGTACAAGTTTTTGTCTTATTTTGATTACATTTTTCAGCTGTTACTACTATGCAGGTATATATAAATGTCGTTTACCTAATTACCCTGTGTATGTTGAAAAGCGCCCCGAAGTTCAAATAAGTTTGGACTTATTATAAAATGTGTTATTGTTTCCGTGCCGGATAACATTAACCTTTATACAAACATACATGTTGGTGTGTCCAGTAATTAGTCTGTTATGGGATCTCGTTGTTTACCGACACTTACATTGTACAAATATTGATCCTCACCGAGGACAGTTTAATGATAAATTTACGTACATGTATCAAGCAGAGGAGGTTTCATTTCTTAAAGTCATAGTTCTTGCTAATTTCACTGTAACGATGTGTCGCTTAAACATTAGATATTTGGACATTGACATGTAACTTGATGATGTCGCTCTCCAAAAGCATATGTCGACCTATAAGACAGCCGAAATCTTTTACAAGTATCATATATTCCTTGTTTTGAATAGAGCTCCTTCAATCACAACGATTTTCAGTGACTTCGAGTTTTGTCGGTTTCCGAATCGTATAACGTGACTGACGTCGACACGACCTGCACGTGATGAGCCAGGTAACTATAGGGGAAGCGCACGTGTGTTTGTTAACGTTTTCCGTCTAGTTTATGTCCACAGAATGAGTATTTGAAACATCAAATATTGTGATATGCGAGCATTATTTTCTTTGTAGATCCAGTCTGCTGAGGTACACACTCAGTATTACGATCGATTTATGAGGAATAGATTACCATTTTGTATAACCGTAAAGGATTTTTGAAGTTACAGTAACCCCTGCAGTTATTTAAGAACGAGGTCGATCATGTGATAAAGGCCACCAGGGGGAGCCTCTGGCGATTCCTAATTTGTTCTACATTTTTCCATAAAAAGAGTTTCTATTTTTACAATCGTTATTGGGTTTGATGAGGCTTCATAATCACACTGAATATAATTCGACACTAGAAGAGAGAACCGAAGACGGAAAATATCACACACAAAACCGTTTACCAGTGGCGTTAATAACGAACTTATCGGAGCTCTTTACGTGAAGACCATCAATTACTATCTAAAACAAAATTTAGAGTATCATCGATTTGTCACAATGATGAACATGTAACTACTTGATAGAGTTTAAAAACGGGGAACGTGTTTCATAAGAAGTACGTCTTGTTACCATTCACACGCCCCCTCCCGCAGATATTCTATTCCTGCTCTACGTTACGTCTTATAATATAATTCCAGACATATCACTGTAACATACAGATCATGGCTTGAGTGTTATTAATCGTTTCATTGAAGTTTGTTTCATTGTTTGAATAATCCACTTATGAAATATGTTTCCGTTTTCCCATAGTCTTGCTCAAGACAGCAGTACATACCCGAAAATACATAGATCGTGTTTAGAGATACATGTGTAAATATTAACAATGAATAGAAAAAAATGTAAAAAAAAATGTAAAAAATGCGGGAGGGACAAAGTCATAACCCTTTGAAATCAGATTTTGGTGTGTACTATGAAATGATACATGTGATGTTCATGTACTGAAGATGTTCTTGGTCCGCCATAACCACATACTGTGCTAAATGATGGAGTTATGGGCCTTTATCGGCTGTGGACTGATTAGCCCAAGAGACTCTGGCCCTGACACCAGACTTAGACAATATGACAGACATCTATCTGTCATAACGTCTAAGTCTGGTGTCAGGGCCAGAGTTTCTCGGGCTATAGACTGATCAACATCCCGGTACATCTACGCACGTCCACACTCCTTAAATTAAAGTAAATGTCGTGTATTGAAAATTGATGTATTCGTGTCAACAGAGAAATTGGCCAAGGTATTTTAATGTAATGTACAATACATAATACATATATGTAGTAAAGTTTCTTTGATATTCAATATTTACTAAACACAATGCATCATATTCACTATGTGTTGTTGATCCAAAGATTTAATTTGACAATTTCCACTGTGATCATGTTAGCATATCGAACCGACTACATGTATCACTTCGTCATAGAAACATCTTTTTTTGGGGATGTGGATGTGGCGCAGTGGTAGAAGGCGCAGGTATGTTTGGCTAGGCGATTGGGTGCCGTAGATCGTGAGTTCGAGGCCCGGATAGGGCACGAGTCAAAAAATTGTCATGCTTTGTTAAATTATGTTTCTTTGATATTTATTATAACTTCGTTGAATTCTTTATAATTTCAATAGTCTTAAAATCATTCGCTGATTTTCCATAGTCAGAATGACGTCAGAAGAATTTTAATCAAACATGATTTGCAAAAACTTATACATGATGTATATCTATGGATATACAATGTATACAAAGCGGCTTGATAACTCCAAATCTCCATTTGCCCATAGATAATTATAGTACTGGCCTTTATAGATGGACGTGATGAAGTTTAAAGCTTAACTGTGTCTGTATTATATAAGTGGTGTAGTCTTTGTAACACCGCCAGTTTGAGGTTTACCACAACCATTGATCAGCGATTTAACCGATCCCAGTCCACTCACTCCTCTCCAATCCTCTCATCATATATACAATTGTAGTTATCTCCCCTGTTTACCGACGATACCGGATATAGTTATCAATATCAAATGTGGTGTCTACACTATTTTAGAGTGTAACTGTTTATCATAGACGTAAGGTACATTTCGTATAATACATTTTATCTCACCTCGGACAGAAATGACCCCAAATGATTGGCAGAGAGGCGTCACGTGGTGACCTCCTAACACTTTATAGGGGTCTGTAGCTCTCGCTCTCGCTTCAAAATTTGAACACGTTCTCTTCAACTATAGATAACATTTCATTACCGTAAATAGATCTATACTTCTTTTTTGTGTAAAATTAGAATAAATCGTTTTAATATACTTCCCCTACCCCAGTTTGAAAGTTGATTACGCCTGTTGATTACATACTTTACACGTGCTTCATGATAATTATACCCTCATAACCTCAACACAATAAAATATATTCCTAAGTTAATTACATATTTATAACGGAGAATCTCCCGGATAGACAGTATCCATTAATTGTGACGTCATTGTTTTGTGAGCGAAAATCACGTCGTTGTCTCTGAACAAATGTGACGCTATACTCGCAGACACATGACGTCACAATCACTTCTTACTCGTAAGGACAAATAACTCTGTAATATGCAAATATGAAATACGTGATCGATCAACGAGATTCGCGCATTTTGATGTCGATTTTTCTTCTTTCCTCTGTGCTAACAATCATATGAAAGCGAAATATTTACTGTGGTTTTGATAAGGACTTGGTTTCAGAAATAATCTGTTTTGTCCACACCTTCTCGACCAAACACCTATCCCCAGTAGGTAACACACATGTTAGTGAACGTTGATACATCTTTTCAAGTCTGTTCTTTGACGAAAATACGCTATATACATTAGTGTTGAGTGTTCTCAATGACAAACTATGTATAATGTTCGAACGTTTTGGAAAGGCAATCTTAATTAAGTTGTCTTCTCAGAGGTATCTCAGACAATTTCTGGAGTTAATTACCTGCTGTTAATTAGTGGAACTGTTTGAAGGGATTGGTGTATTAGTACTATATCCAGATGGAACTGTACTTCAATATATCAGAATTAAGTCTGGTCTAGGATGGTCTGGCTCGCGGGAGGAATCAATATTCTACGGTGTTCACACTGCCATTACCTGATAGACTGCCGTTTGGACCGCGGCCCATCCCATGTACCGACCAAAATTCCCCGGGGGAGGGACATGTCTGAGGACGAGTACGTGACACTTGTTACATGTGCTATTTCTCACACGTGCGGTTTACTTACAAGTTGTTTTTAATATTGTAATTATCCGAGATCTTATTTCGACAGCTGGTGTCCTCCACATATTTCTTATTGCTAAAACTAGAACTGTCATCCTGAAGACCAACTTATAACCCACCACCGTTTTTTATAAAGGACGGAGAACTTTGAACAGATGGAGGCATTTTGTTCTCATATAGATTGTATGGATTATTGCTACCAAGTTTCGGTCGTTGAAACCCTTCCGGTAATTTAGAAGGAATAGCCACTTTTAAAAATAGTCCTTTGAAAAGGGACATAACTCTGGAAAAGGCAGATGTATCTTACAGTATTAGCACATCTACATGTACACTGTATAAGGACGTTGCCATTCAAAACGAAGTCCATCCAGTAGCATCGCCGGAAACCCACGAGTCACCAGTCTACGTTTGTCATTGTGACATTACAAACGTGGAGCACGTTTAATTGTGACAAATGTAGAGCGGTGACTCGTGAGTTTCCGACGATGATCCAGTAGTTTAGGAGGAGTAGTCAGTCGATCGTTGTGTCAATCTGAATCCAGTATGGCTCCTAATTTCGTTGCGGGTGAGGAATGTATAATTAGTGTAAACTCAATATACAATAGATATTATATCACACGTAGTAGATTGGAGTTCTATTGGACTCCAGTTACTACACTCTCCTCAGCAAGTTCGCCATGTGAATGGTCAAAACTGAAACGCGTTTATAGCGTCCAAACGACAAATGAAACCAGATTCCTGAAAGTCTAAGATAGCAGCACCAATAGCCCAGAGAATAAATTCATTATATTTATAAAAGTATTTTTGAAATGAACGCGTGTGATATTACATAGTGTACCAAGGTTCGTAATGAGCGTTATTTAATCATTATACTGTACGTTTTGAATGGAAGATTTAACATGTATTCTGCTTTCTGTCTATATCAAATATTTGAATGTGCTTTTTTTCGGAAGAGGGGTAATTGTCATGAGTAGATTAATCTTTTATCCAATTATTATAGAGAGAAAACCGTCAGGTGTCCAGTACAAAATGCATATATATCGCCAAGTTCAGATTAATTGATTGCTATCAAACAGTTTATTGAACAAAGGCGGCATTATGAACATAAACAGATATTGAATCCTCTCAGATAGCTCTGTTGACATTTCAATATAAAACATGTTTACGTTTTAATATGAAAAATTAGACCAAGAACAAACCTGATCGACGCACTATAAAAACTTAATGAAGATCTTAACACCCTGATATAATGTACTATAATGTCGATATTCATCTAATTGTGTTTGTGGGTGAGATACATGTGTACTGGTTAGCTTACATCTGATATACCTACACGATACACCCATTAATATCAATATAAATCTATCAATATGTCACGCCTTTATCATCCATATAGAGTGTATGTTACAAATGAAACTCGCTGACATGGAATACAGACGTGGTTTAAAATCATATACAGAAACAGACTATCGCTTTTCCTTCTCCGGAGATGTCATTAAAGATTATCTGAGATTTTACAATAAAAAACAGGTGTCCGGTTATGACTCGAGTGTCTATTACGACGGATCATTGTCCTGGCTTAATTGGTTAGGATTGTCTTGTCCAGAATTCTTGACTTTGGGTGACAGTCCTCTGGCCGATGGCCGAATTGCCATGGGGCCGAGGGGGTGTTTCCGATATTAAATGAGTACTATCGTTAATCTGTAAATCTGATTGTGGTCATTAGAGTTTCCGGATGTGTAGGTGAATGATCCAAGTCATAACAATCCAGAAAGCGGACCACGGTACGACGGGATTACTTCAGACCCTGGGAGGTAGTCCAACGTCAACACTGACTGTAGGTTAAGGAACTCCACCGACGACATCAGATCGACTGGGGAACTTGTACTTTGTCATCATTTGTAGGCGTTCGATTTAGGGCCAACCATAAATCACGTACAATATATTTTAGATTTCAAGTTTTATTATGTCAGGGGTTAGCGATTTGACTTTTAAGTAATACACAGACGAAGTACCATTAATCATGGCGAATATACGGCACCCCTTAAAGCTCCCAGCAATTGTCTCCAAACAGAGTGAAAATTGGGAAATGTGAGATACGGTCGGTTAAAACGATGAATAAGATAAAATTATGGCTGGCTTTGACATGAATTTTTGTTTGAAAATGTATAATTTCGAATATATATTTATACAGCTTTAGGGTGTCGAGATATACAATCTATTTGATGTATCAATTACTTCACTTTTGTTCTAACTCTAATAAATCAGTTAATTATTATCACTTTTATATCTTCAACATTGGTGTCCAAACAAAACAATGTCCCTTTCGGAAATGTTAACGACACCAATTTCTAAATGCCTTTTGTCTGGTGTGTAACATTAAATCAAAGGAACAAACACATATTTTGTCAGTTTTCAACTTTCATTTCAGCTGTTTAACTGTTCTACATATCCAACTTTTCATTTCTTAGAAATCTGCCTGTACATGTTAGAATGTATTTGATTGTGTTGTGTGTTATCAGGTACAGTACGTATCTCTCCATTCGTTCCACTCCGTCAGTACAAAAACGAAGGCAAGTAATTCAACTCAGGTGTAATCAACAAATATCGGTTGTTGAATAATGAATAAATATTGTTTGTACTTTAAAATCTCAAACTTTATGGTACGATTTCGTATAAAAAGAACTCATATTTTGTAATTCTTTCGCGAAAAAGTTTTTAAAACTTAGTTTTAGTGCCCTCTAGTGGCGTTTATACAAACTTCATGTACGGTAGACAATCCGGCCCAAGTTTGTTACTGTGGTTACTTTCGGCTACAAGTGTCCTTTATTTTAGTACTATTGAAATTATTAAAAACTAAGACTATACAATGTGTATGGCATGTATGGGCCACTGTATAAGTAATCTGGTGATATATGTGTCAACATACTACGTAGGTGCTCTATTTATAGCCTGGTGATAAAGGACGGAGGATTTAAATTACAGTTCGGACTGTAATGTATACGTAATTCAGGTTACATGTGTGTAAACCACACACAATGACACACTAACCCTGTGTCAGGCCCGTTGTGCAATCACCACTGTTTTCTAACTCATAACTTTTTTGTTTCTTTTTTGTCATTATTTAAACTTAATTTTGAATACATTAGTGTACCATCCATACATTAAAGACTTTATGGTTATCCGTATATATCTAAATAGATATGTGTAATGTTCTGTGCTACACAATCTACTTTTACTTTATCAATTTTGAGAATACAACATACATTGTACATGTACCTTGTATGTGTTGTTTGATAGTGAGCTATTATGTATTATATCACTTTGTGTATAGTATGACTTGTGTATGTATGTGTTGTTTCAGTATTATTGTAATAACTTGTACAAACATGTATGTGTTGTAACACTCTATCTATACATATTGTAATATTTTATGTATATGTGTTGTAATACTTTGTGTATATGTGTTATAAAACTTTATTTACATATGTGTTTTGATACTTTGTGTGTATGTGTTGTAATACTTTATGTGTCGTAATACTTTATGTGTATGTGTTGTAATACTTTATATGTATGTGTTGTAATACTTTATGTGTATGTGTTGTAATACTTTATGTGTATGTGTTGTAATACTTCATGTGTTGTAATACTTTATGTGTGTGTGTTGTAATACTTTATGTGTATGTGTTGTAATACTTTATATGTATGTGTTGTAATACTTCATGTATTGTAATACTTTATGTGTGTGTGTTTTAATACTTGGTGTGTATGTGTTGTAATACTTTATATGTATGTGTTGTAATACTTCATGTATTGTAATACTTTATGTGTGTGTGTTTTAATACTTGGTGTGTATGTGTTGTAAAACTTTATTTACATATGTGTTTTGATACTTTGTGTGTATGTGTTGTAATACTTTATGTGTCGTAATACTTTATGTGTATGTGTTGTATTACTTTATATGTATGTGTTGTAATACTTCATGTATTGTAATACTTTATGTGTGTGTGTTTTAATACTTGGTGTGTATGTGTTGTAATACTTTATGTATATATGTGTTGTAATACTTTATATGTATGTGTTGTAATACTTTATATGTGTGTGTTGTAATACTTTGTGTGTATGTGTTGTAATACTTTATGTGTATGTGTTGTAATACTTTATGTGTATGTGTTGTAATACTTCATGTGTTGTAATACTTTATGTGTGTGTGTGTTGTAATACTTTATGTGAATGTGTTGTAATACTTTATATGTATGTGTTGTAATACTTTATGTATATGTGTTTTAATACTTTGTGTGTATGTGTTGTAATACTTTATGTATATGTGTTGTAATACTTTGTGTGTATGTGTTGTAATACTTTATGTATATGTGTTGTAATACTTTGTGTGTATGTGTTGTAATACTTTATATGTATGTGTTGTAATACTTTATGTATATGTGTTTTAATACTTTGTGTGTATGTGTTGTAATACTTTATATGTATGTGTTGTAATACTTTATGTATATGTGTTTTAATACTTTGTGTGTATGTGTTGTAATACTTTATGTATATGTGTTTTAATACTTTGTGTGTATGTGTTGTAATACTTTATGTATATGTGTTTTAATACTTTGTGTGTATGTGTTGTAATACTTTATATGTATGTGTTGTAATACTTTATGTATATGTGTTTTAATACTTTGTGTGTATGTGTTGTAATACTTTATGTGTATGTGTTGTAATACTTTATGTGTATGTGTTGTAATACTTTATGTGTATGTGTTGTAATACTTTATGTGTATGTGTTGTAATACTTCATGTGTTGTAATACTTTATGTGTGTGTGTTGTAATACTTTATGTGTATGTGTTGTATTACTTCATGTGTTGTAATACTTTATGTGTGTGTGTTGTAATACTTTATATGTATGTGTTGTAATACTTTATATGTATGTGTTGTAATACTTTATATGTATGTGTTGTAATACTTGTGTATATGTGTTGTAATAATTTTATTTGTATGTGTTTTAATACACTATGTATGTGTGTGTTGTAATAATTTGTGTGTATGTGTTGTAATACTTTATATGTATGTGTTGTTATACTTTATGTATATGTGTTGTAATACTTTGTGTGTATGTGTTGTTATACTTTATGTATATGTGTTGTAATACTGTGTGTGTATGTGTTGTAATACTGTATGTGTATGTGTTGTAATACTTTGTGTGTATGTGTTGTAATATTTTATGTGTATTTATTGTAATACTTTATGTGTTGTAATACTTCATATATATGTGTGTTGTAATATTTTATCTGTAATTGTGATTTTTTTACTTACCTCGTTTTGTGTGTTTCTAGTTAACTAGGACCTTGTGTCTCTAAATATCACAAATCTCTTTTGAAGGTCACGTTCTATTTTAATCAATTAGACTGTTACACATGTTCTTTAATTAATTACACATAACTATTAATTATGGGTACTTGTGTAACATGTTGATACATAACGTATCCTTTAATTTGGTGTTATTTAATATTTACTATTACTATATGTGGATATCGGAGTGAAAGGTATAAGCTGGTGTAAGTAGATTTCTGACACCAATGCTGAGGGATTACAATAAGCCGATAACAGTTCATTATTTCTGGTGAATACTTGAATAATATAACCACTAAAAGTAAGATTGATTAAAAATTCAGTATCATTTAACTCCACAAATTAAACACACCATACACCAAATATTGTGAATAGCACTTTTATATATTTCTAACCCTGGGTTATTCGCCTTTTTAAAAATTATCAACGCCGACGACAGCTTTTTGAAGTCCGTTGTGATAAAATCAGCAATTCCCAAGACTGCATTTTCACTGTTAATGGAGTTCGACCTTGACACAAGTAAAATGACATGTAAATGCGGACAAGTCGTTTAAATTTGAAAAGTTTGTTAATTAAAATAATTTTGATATATTTAACAGGCGTTTCCGTATGTTGTAACGAGTGACATTGCAATATATAAACCCTCATATGAATATTGAACTTTATGAAGATATTTTTGTTGAAATCGGGCGTGCATCGGATATCCGTGTTAACATGTCTGGTTCCTGACACACAGTTACTGAATTATTGAGTCTGATATCCATTTTACCATGACTTGTTACTGACACACAGTTACTGAATTATTGAATCTGATCTCCGTGTTAACATGTCTGACACACAGTTACTGAATTATTGAATCTGATCTCCGTGTTAACGTGACTTGTTACTGACATACAGTTACTGAATTATTGAATCTGATCTCCGTGTTAACATGACTTGTTACTGACACACAGTTACTGAATTATTGAATCTGATCTCCGTGTTAACATGACTTGTTACTGATACACAGTTACTGAATTATTGAATCTGATCTCCGTGTTAACATGACTTGTTACTGATACACAGTTACTGAATTATTGAATCTGATCTCCGTGTTAACATGACTTGTTACTGACATACAGTTACTGAATTATTGAATCTGATCTCCGTGTTAACATGACTTGTTACTGATACACAGTTACTGAATTATTGAATCTGATCTCCGTGTTAACATGACTTGTTACTGACACACAGTTACTGAATTATTGAATCTGATCTCCGTGTTAACATGACTTGTTACTGACACACAGTTACTGAATTATTGAATCTGATCTCCGTGTTAACATGACTTGTTACTGACACACAGTTACTGAATTATTGAATCTGATCTCCGTGTTAACGTGACTTGTTACTGACACACAGTTACTGAATTATTGAATCTGATCTCCGTGTTAACGTGACTGGTTACTAACATACAGTAACTACTGAATTATTGAATCTGATCTCCGTGTTAACATGACTTGTTACTGACACACAGTTACTGAATTATTGAATCTGATCTCCGTGTTAACATGACTTGTTACTGACACACAGTTACTGAATTATTGAATCTGATCTCCGTGTTAACATGACTTGTTACTGATACACAGTTACTGAATTATTGAATCTGATCTCCGTGTTAACATGACTTGTTACTGACACACAGTTACTGAATTATTGAATCTGATCTCCGTGTTAACATGACTTGTTACTGACACACAGTTACTGAATTATTGAATCTGATCTCCGTGTTAACATGACTTGTTACTGACATACAGTTACTGAATTATTGAATCTGATATCCATGTTAACATGACTTGTTACTGATACACAGTTACTGAATTATTGAATCTGATCTCCGTGTTAACATGACTTGTTACTGACACACAGTTACTGAATTATTGAATCTGATCTCCGTGTTAACATGACTTGTTACTGATACACAGTTACTGAATTATTGAATCAGATCTCCGTGTTAACATGACTTGTTACTGACACACAGTTACTGAATTATTGAATCTGATCTCCGTGTTAACATGACTTGTTACTGACATACAGTTACTGAATTATTGAATCTGATCTCCGTGTTAACGTGACTTGTTACTGACACACAGTTACTGAATTATTGAATCTGATCTCCGTGTTAACGTGACTTGTTACTGACATACAGTTACTGAATTATTGAATCTGATCTCCGTGTTAATATGACTTGTTACTGACACACAGTTAGTGAATTATTGAATCTGATCTCCGTGTTAACGTGACTTGTTACTGACATACAGTTACTGAATTATTGAATCTGATCTCCGTGTTAACATGACTTGTTACTGACACACAGTTACTGAATTATTGAATCTGATCTCCGTGTTAACGTGACTTGTTACTGACATACAGTTACTGAATTATTGAATCTGATCTCCGTGTTAACATGACTTGTTACTGACACACAGTTACTGAATTATTGAATCTGATCTCCGTGTTAACGTGACTTGTTACTGACATACAGTTACTGAATTATTGAATCTGATCTCCGTGTTAATGTGACTTGTTACTGACACACAGTTAGTGAATTATTGAATCTGATCTCCGTGTTAACGTGACTTGTTACTGACACACAGTTACTGAATTATTGAATCTGATCTCCATGTTAACGTGACTTGTTACTGACACACAGTTACTGAATTATTGAATCTGATCTCCGTGTTAACGTGACTTGTTACTGACATACAGTCACTAAATAATGTAAGATTCATTTTACATCTACTGTAATGTCATCTCTATATTGTACAAAGTGACAGTAGAAGTTATAATATATTGGTTACACCTGAGCCGAATACGATATCATGCTTTAATTTAATACAATATGTAAGCTTTACTGCGCGACATGTGAACATTAACTGCTTCTCGGACATGCCACTCGACCCTCGTCCCCATTTTACTGTGTAAAGAAATACTTTTCCATATTGGATTTTTTCCTCCCTATATGATTACCATTACAATAACGCTGTATAAACAGGTCCCATAAATAGCTACCCAGTCTATTGAAAATCCTGATGCGGTGTAATTGCGTTATGTCTATGAAAACGTCTAAAGGTGTAAAACTATATCATCTTCACAATGACTATCCGACTCATCCTGTCGTTCGTCCGTGACGTCACAGAATTAACGATAATAATTAGAAGTACACATGATCACGCGAATTTATTATAATTATGTTAATATAACGTCCCTCTGTTGATCTAGCCGGGGATACATCTCCCACCTTAACCAAATCTGAAATATGCCCATTAACTTGTGATGTCAGAGTCGTGAAACCCACACCGTAACAGAGTACATATGAGAAGCCTATCCCATTTGGAAGCTAGCCAACATTTATCTAAAGTTTTCCACTTGTAATATTTAAATTACAGCCCTATACGTCGACCCATAGTATGGATGTATACACAGATAGATGAACAGGCTCGGGACGTTTTGTATTACCTGAGGACAACTAATTCATAAGGGCATGCTATACACATTTATGCATTTCTTTTATGTACGAGTTGCTTCAATGTGAAATGCTCTTAGGACGTTAAATGAAACCCGCTTACCTAACGACAACTTGAGTGTACATTTCAGTGGCAGTAGAAAGGTCTGCCGAAATGTCAGGGCATTCAATACTGCACTATTGTTGCTAGCATTGCATTATATGTATACAGTCATACTGTCGACATTGCTGACCTGGTATCACTTTAATATTGAAAGAATTGAACTATTTTCTGCAAAAAAATGAGATATTTTTTTAAAACAATTAATTTTTTTACAAACGAACGGTTCACAAATAATCATATAACGTCAGTGATAGTAACCCCTGGAATATCGAGAATGACAAAGAATATGATCCTGTTCTATGGCGATCCGACAAACACCTAACTAACATCGTGATCAGAAAAGTGTTTAACTTCCTTAAGTCTCTAATTATAGCTCTCGATGAAACTCTCTCCGCCCAGGTCAAAATAAAACAAGCGTTTTCCTGTCGCCGACAGTCGCAACATCGGGAATACGTCATAATTCACAAAGTTCCGGAACATCACAAATCGATACATGTAAATGCGCATATTTTCAGGAAACGTGAAAGATGCTTAATTACGTGTATACGGATGGTTGATAAAGTGTATATAGTTATGAGGACAAAACAATTGTAGTTTTGTTAGATTATTTGACCTGAAGGGTCATGGCCTATATACATTGTATATGTAACCATCACAGGGACCTAGCACGATTTTTTTATCATATATATTATAGTATCAAGGGTATGAACTCGGCGGTAGAGAAAAACGGACCTAAAAGCAATGCACTGTCTGTCTGTTATAAATTCAAGATGGACACCAAAGTCACCATCTTAAACTGGTGACAAAGTTGTAAGATGACCTTTAAAGTTATATGTGCCGTAACTCGACGAAAATTTGACATGCTATGTTTGTCAGTAATCTATTAAAAACCATGAATATAACTATGAGAATCATTCAAACAAACAGACACACATATATGATGACTTAGAAACGTTAGTTAAAGTTAGCATACAGACGGTTTGCACTGTAAAATTCTTGTTTTATGCCTTATGTACATTAAGGCGTAAACATACATGCAGAACTCACTTTACAATTACTAATAATTAACTGTAAAAATGTGAAATGGAATTGATGACATCAATTTCGCTTCATGGTATGACCTTATGTACTCATTTTATTGTTTTATGTTGGGTTTTTCTGGCAAAAAAAATTCAGTTCTTATTTGTACTTGTCACGATATAGTTACGTATCAGACCTACATCTTAACCAATATTTACATAGCCAATTTCTTCCCAATTAAGATGTTCTACCAGGTTGGTTGCTTTAATGTATGCGTTTACAGTAGGATATATGTACATTGTAAATCGTTGCCACTAGAGACTGTTTTGATATGTACATTGTAATTCGTTGCCACTAGAGACTGTTTTGATATGTACATTGTAATTCGTTGCCACTAGAGACTGTTTTGATATGTACATTGTAATTCGTTGCCACTAGAGACTGTTTTGATATGTACATTGTAATTCGTTGCCACTAGAGACTGTTTTGATATGTACATTGTAATTCGTTGCCACTAGAGACTGTTTTGATATGTACATTGTAATTCGTTGCCACTAGAGACTGTTTTGATATGTACATTGTAATTCGTTGCCACTAGAGACTGTTTTGATATGTACATTGTAAATCGTTGCCACTAGAGACTGCTTTGATATGTACATTGTAAATCGTTGCTACTAGAGACTGTTTTGATATGTACATTGTAATTCGTTGCCACTAGAGACTGTTTTGATATGTACATTGTAAATCGTTGCCACTAGAGACTGTTTTGATATGTACATTGTAATTCGTTGCCACTAGAGACTGTTTTGATATGTACATTGTAATTCGTTGCCACTAGAGACTGTTTTGATATGTACATTGTAATTCGTTGCCACTAGAGACAGTTTTGATATGTACATTGTAATTCGTTGCCACTAGAGACTTTTTTGCATCTGTTTGAATCATTTAGGGTGCTTATAATGGACAAATAAAACACACAGTTACAAAGATTCAGAACTGCACTGTTTGCTTTGTAAGTCCGCATAATTCGTTGCCACTAGAGACTGTTTTGATATGTACGTTGTAATTCGTTGCACTAGAGACTGTTTTGATATGTACATTGTAATTCGTTGCCACTAGAGACTGTTTTGATATGTACATTGTAATTCGTTGCCACTAGAGACTGTTTTGATATGTACATTGTAATTCGTTGCCACTAGAGACTGTTTTGATATGTACATTGTAATTCGTTGCCACTAGAGACTGTTTTGATATGTACACATTGTAATTCGTTGCCACTAGAGACTGTTTTGATATGTACATTGTAATTCGTTGCCACTAGAGGTCTACTCGTTTTGATATGTATGTACATTGTAATTCGTTGCCACTAGAGACTGTTTTGATATGTACATTGTAATTCGTTGCCCACTAGAGACTGTTTTGATATGTTACATTGTTTTATATCGTTGCCACTAGAGACTGTTTTGATATGTACATTGTAATTCGTTGCCACTAGAGACTGTTTTTGATATGTACATTGTAATTCGTTGCCACTAGAGACTGACTTCTATGTAATAATAAATTATACAATGACATATAGTCCATATCTATCGGTATTTTAAACGACCTTCACCTACGTATATTAACGCCATGGCTAATTCAGTGATATTTTAACGACCTTCACCTACGTATATTACCGCCATGTCTAATTCAGTGATATTATAACGACCTTCACCTACGTATATTACCGCCATGACTTATTCAGTTATATTATAACGACCTTCACCTACGTATATTACCGCCATGTCTAATTCAGTGATATTATAACGACCTTCACCTACGTATATTACCGCCATGACTAATTCAGTGATATTTTAACGACCTTCACCTACGTATATTAACGCCATGGCTAATTCAGTGATATTATAACGACCTTCACCTACGTATATTACCGCCATGACTAATTCAGTGATATTATAACGACCTTCACCTACGTATATTACCGCCATGGCTAATTCAGTGATATTATAACGACCTTCACCTACGTATATTATTGCCATGACTAATTCAGTGATATTATAACGACCTTCACCTACGTATATTACCGCCATGGCTAATTCAGTGATATTATAACGACCATTCACCTACGTATATTACGCCATGACTAATTCAGTGATATTATAACGACCTTCACCTACGTATATTACCGCCATGGCTAATTCAGTGATATTATAACGACCTTCACCTACGTATATTACCGCCATGGCTAATTCAGTGATATTATAACGACCTTCACCTCTATACGTACATATATTACGCCATGGCTAATTCAGTGATATTATAACGACCTTCACCTACGTATTATAACCGCCATGGCTAATTCAGTGATATTATAACGACCTTCACCTACGTATTATTACCGCCATGACTAATTCAGTGATATTATAACGACCTTCACCTACGTATATTACCGCCATGGCTAATTCAGTGATATTATAACGACCTTCACCTACGTATATTATCGCCATGGCTAATTCAGTGATATTATAACGACCTTCACCTACGTATATTATCGCCATGGCTAATTCAGTGATATTATAACGACCTTCACCTACGTATTATCGCCATGGCTAATTCAGTGATATTATAACGACCTTCACCTACGTATTATCGCCATGGCTAATTCAATGATGTTATAACGACCTTCACCTACGTATTATCGCCATGGCTAATTCAGTGATATTATAACGACCTTCACCTACGTATTATCGCCATGGCTAATTCAGTGATATTATAACGACCTTCACCTACGTATTATCGCCATGGCTAATTCAATGATATTATAACGACCTTCACCTACGTATTTATCGCCATGGCTAATTCAATGATATTATAACGACCTTCACCTACGTATATTACCGCCATGGCTAATTCAGTGATATTATAACGACCTTCACCTACGTATTATCGCCATGGCTAATTCAATGATATTATAACGACCTTCACCTACGTATTATCGCCATGGCTAATTCAGTGATATTATAACGACCTTCACCTACGTATTATCGCCATGGCTAATTCAGTGATATTATAACGACCTTCACCTACGTATTATCGCCATGGCTAATTCAGTGATATTATAACGACCTTCACCTACGTATATTACCGCCATGGCTAATTCAGTGATATTATAACGACCTTCACCTACGTATTATCGCCATGGCTAATTCAATGATATTATAACGACCTTCACCTACGTATTATCGCCATGGCTAATTCAATGATATTATAACGACCTTCACCTACGTATATTATCGCCATGGCTAATTCAGTGATATTATAACGACCTTCACCTACGTATTATCGCCATGGCTAATTCAGTGATATTATAACGACCTTCACCTACGTATATTATCGCCATGGCTAATTCAGTGATATTATAACGACCTTCACCTACGTATTTATCGCCATGGCTAATTCAGTGATATTATAACGACCTTCACCTACGTATATTATCGCCATGGCTAATTCAGTGATATTATAACGACCTTCACCTACGTATTTATCGCCATGGCTAATTCAGTGATATTATAACGACCTTCACCTACGTATATTATCGCCATGGCTAATTCAGTGATATTATAACGACCTTCACCTACGTATTATCGCCATGGCTAATTCAGTGATATTATAACGACCTTCACCTACGTATATTATCGCCATGGCTAATTCAGTGATATTATAACGACCTTCACCTACGTATTATCGCCATGGCTAATTCAGTGATATTATAACGACCTTCACCTACGTATTATTATCGCCATGGCTAATTCAGTGATATTATAACGACCTTCACCTACGTATTATCGCCATGGCTAATTCAGTGATATTATAACGACCTTCACCTACGTATATTATCGCCATGGCTAATTCAGTGATATTATAACGACCTTCACCTACGTATTATCCGCCATGGCTAATTCAGTGATATTATAACGACCTTCACCTACGTATATTACGCCATGCTAATTCATGATATTATAACGACCTTCACCTACGTATTATCGCCATGGCTAATTCAGTGATATTATAACGACCTTCACCTACGTATATTACGCCATGGCTAATTCAGTGATATTATAACGACCTTCACCTACGTATATTACGCCATGGCTAATTCAGTGATATTATAACGACCTTCACCTACGTATTTACCGCCATGGCTAATTCAGTGATATTATAACGACCTTCACCTACGTATATTACCGCCATGGCTAATTCAGTGATATTATAACGACCTTCACCTACGTATTATCGCCATGGCTAATTCAGTGATATTATAACGACCTTCACCTACGTATATACCGCCATGGCTAATTCAGTGATATTATAACGACCTTCACCTACGTAATTATTTTACCGCCATGATTACGCCATGTCTAATTCAGTGATATTATAACGACCTTCACCTACGTATATTACCGCCATGGCTAATTCAGTGATATTATAACGACCTTCACCTACGTATATTAACGCCATGGCTAATTCAGTGATATTATAACGACCTTCACCTACGTATATTACCGCCATGACTAATTCAGTGATATTATAACGACCTTCACCTACGTATATTACCGCCATGGCTAATTCAGTGATATTATAACGACCTTCACCTACGTATATTATCGCCATGACTAATTCAGTGATATTATAACGACCTTCACCTACGTATATTACCGCCATGGCTAATTCAGTGATATTATACGACTTCACCTACGTATTATCGCCATGGCTAAATTCAGTGATATTATAACGACCTTCACCTACGTATATTACCGCCATGGCTAATTCAGTGATATTATAACGACCTTCACCTACGTATTATTACCGCCATGGCTAATTCAGTGATATTATAACGACCTTCACCTACGTATATATTACCGCCTGCTATTCATGATATTATAACGACCTTCACCTACGTATTACCGCCATGACTAATTCATGATATTATAACGACCTTCACCTACGTATATTACCGCCATGGCTAATTCAGTGATATTATAACGACCTTCACCTACGTATATTACCGCCATGGCTAATTCAATGATATTATAACGACCTTCACCTACGTATTATCGCCATGGCTAATTCAATGATATTATAACGACCTTCACCTACGTATTATCGCCATGGCTAATTCAGTGATATTATAACGACCTTCACCTACGTATATTACCGCCATGGCTAATTCAGTGATATTATAACGACCTTCACCTACGTATCTTATTACCGCCATGGCTAATTCAGTGATATTATAACGACCTTCACCTACGTATTATCGCCATGGCTAATTCAATGATATTATAACGACCTTCACCTACGTATTATCGCCATGGCTAATTCAATGATATTATAACGACCTTCACCTACGTATTATCGCCATGGCTAATTCAATGATATTATAACGACCTTCACCTACGTATTTATCGCCATGGCTAATTCAATGATATTATAACGACCTTCACCTACGTATTATCGCCATGGCTAATTCAGTGATATTATAACGACCTTCACCTACGTATTATCGCCATGGCTAATTCAGTGATATTATAACGACCTTCACCTACGTATATATCGCCATGGCTAATTCAGTGATATTATAACGACCTTCACCTACGTATATTATCGCCATGGCTAATTCAGTGATATTATAACGACCTTCACCTACGTATTATCGCCATGGCTAATTCAGTGATATTATAACGACCTTCACCTACGTATTATCGCCATGGCTAATTCAGTGATATTATAACGACCTTCACCTACGTATATTATCGCCATGGCTAATTCAGTGATATTATAACGACCTTCACCTACGTATATTACCGCCATGACTAATTCAGTGATATTATAACGACCTTCACCTACGTATATTACCGCCATGACTAATTCAGTGATATTATAACGACCTTCACCTACGTATATTACCGCCATGACTAATTCAGTGATATTATAACGACCTTCACCTACGTATATTACCGCCATGACTAATTCAGTGATATTATAACGACCTTCACCTACGTATATTACCGCCATGGCTAATTCAGTGATATTATAACGACCTTCACCTACGTATATTACCGCCATGACTAATTCAGTGATATTATAACGACCTTCACCTACGTATATTACCGCCATGACTAATTCAGTGATATTATAACGACCTTCACCCTACGTATATTATTACCGCCATGGCTAATTCAGTGATATTATAACGACCTTCACCTACGTATATTATCGCCATGGCTAATTCAGTGATATTATAACGACCTTCACCTACGTATATTATCGCCATGGCTAATTCAGTGATATTATAACGACCTTCACCTACGTATATTATCGCCATGGCTAATTCAGTGATATTATAACGACCTTCACCTACGTATATTATCGCCATGGCTAATTCAGTGATATTATAACGACCTTCACCTACGTATATTATCGCCATGGCTAATTCAGTGATATTATAACGACCTTCACCTACGTATATTACCGCCATGGCTAATTCAGTGATATTATAACGACCTTCACCTACGTATATTACCGCCATGACTAATTCAGTGATATTATAACGACCTTAACCTATGTATATTACGCCATGGCTAATTCAGTGATATTATAACGACCTTCACCTACGTATTATTACCGCCATGGCTAATTCAGTGATATTATAACGACCTTCACCTACGTATTATCGCCATGGCTAATTCAGTGATATTATAACGACCTTCACCTACGTATTATCGCCATGGCTAATTCAGTGATATTATAACGACCTTCACCTACGTATATATCGCCATGGCTAATTCAGTGATATTATAACGACCTTCACCTACGTATATATCGCCATGGCTAATTCATGATATTATAACGACCTTCACCTACGTATTATCGCCTCATGGCTAATTCAGTGATATTATAACGACCTTCACCTACGTATTATTACCGCCATGGCTAATTCAGTGATATTATAACGACCTTCACCTACGTATTACCGCCATGACTAATTCAGTGATATTATAACGACCTTCACCTACGTATATTACCGCCATGACTAATTCAGTGATATTATAACGACCTTCACCTACGTATTATCGCCATGGCTAATTCAATGATATTATAACGACCTTCACCTACGTATTATCGCCATGGCTAATTCAATGATATTATAACGACCTTCACCTACGTATTATCGCCATGGCTAATTCAGTGATATTATAACGACCTTCACCTACGTATATTATCGCCATGGCTAATTCAGTGATATTATAACGACCTTCACCTACGTATTATCGCCATGGCTAATTCAGTGATATTATAACGACCTTCACCTACGTATATATCGCCATGGCTAATTCAGTGATATTATAACGACCTTCACCTTATATTATCGCCATGGCTAATTCATGATATTATAACGACCTTCACCTACGTTATTATCGCCATGGCTAATTCAGTGATATTATAACGACCTTCACCTACGTATATTATCGCCATGGCTAATTCAGTGATATTATAACGACCTTCACCTACGTATTATCGCCATGGCTAATTCATGATATTATAACGACCTTCACCTACGTATTATCGCCATGGCTAATTCAGTGATATTATAACGACCTTCACCTACGTATATTATCGCCATGGCTAATTCAGTGATATTATAACGACCTTCACCTACGTATATTATCGCCATGGCTAATTCAGTGATATATTATAACGACCTTCACCTACGTATATTATCGCCATGGCTAATTCAGTGATATTATAACGACCTTCACCTACGTATTATCGCCATGGCTAATTCAGTGATATTATAACGACCTTCACCTACGTATATTATCGCCATGGCTAATTCAGTGATATTATAACGACCTTCACCTACGTATATTATCGCCATGGCTAATTCAGTGATATTATAACGACCTTCACCTACGTATATTATCCGCCATGGCTAATTCAGTGATATTATAACGACCTTCACCTACGTATTATCGCCATGGCTAATTCAGTGATATTATAACGACCTTCACCTACGTATATTATCGCCATGGCTAATTCAGTGATATTATAACGACCTTCACCTACGTATTATCGCCATGGCTAATTCAGTGATATTATAACGACCTTCACCTACGTATATTATCGCCATGGCTAATTCAGTGATATTATAACGACCTTCACCTACGTATATACGCCATGGCTAATTCAGTGATATTATAACGACCTTCACCTACGTATATTATCGCCATGGCTAATTCAGTGATATTTTAACGACCTTCACCTACGTATATTACGCCATGGCTAATTCAGTGATATTATAACGACCTTCACCTACGTATATTATCGCCATGGCTAATTCAGTGATATTATAACGACCTTCACCTACGTATATTACCGCCATGGCTAATTCAGTGATATTATAACGACCTTCACCTACGTATATTACCGCCATGACTAATTCAGTGATATTATAACGACCTTCACCTACGTATATTACCGCCATGACTAATTCAGTGATATTATAACGACCTTCACCTACGTATATTAACGCCATGGCTAATTCAGTGATATTATAACGACCTTCACCTACGTATATTATTCCGCCATGCTAATTCAGTGATATTATAACGACCTTCACCCTACGTATATTACCGCCATGGCTAATTCAGTGATATTATAACGACCTTCACCTACGTATATTATCGCCATGCTAATTCAGTGATATTATAACGACCTTCACCTACGTATATTACCGCCATGGCTAATTCAGTGATATTATAACGACCTTCACCTACGTATATTACCGCCATGACTAATTCAGTGATATTATAACGACCTTCACCTACGTATATTATCGCCATGGCTAATTCAGTGATATTATAACGACCTTCACCTACGTATTATCGCCATGGCTAATTCAGTGATATTATAACGACCTTCACCTACGTATTATCGCCATGGCTAATTCAGTGATATTATAACGACCTTCACCTACGTATATTATCGCCATGGCTAATTCAGTGATATTATAACGACCTTCACCTACGTATATTACCGCCATGGCTAATTCAGTGATATTATAACGACCTTCACCTACGTATATTACCGCCATGGCTAATTCAGTGATATTATAACGACCTTCACCTACGTATTATCGCCATGGCTAATTCAGTGATATTATAAACGACCTTCACCTACGTATATTATCGCCATGGCTAATTCAGTGATATTATAACGACCTTCACCTACGTATTATCGCCATGGCTAATTATTGATTTATAACGACCTTCACCTACGTATATTATCGCCATGGCTAATTCAGTGATATTATAACGACCTTCACCTACGTATTATCGCCATGCTAATGGCTAATTCGCCTGCTATATGATATTATAACGACCTTCACCTACGTATATTATCGCCATGGCTAATTCAGTGATATTATAACGACCTTCACCTACGTATTATTACGCCATGGCTAATTCAATGATATTATAACGACCTTCACCTACGTATTATCGCCATGGCTAATTCAATGATATTATAACGACCTTCACCTACGTATATTATCGCCATGGCTAATTCAGTGATATTATAACGACCTTCACCTACGTATATTATCGCCATGGCTAATTCAGTGATATTATAACGACCTTCACCTACGTATATTATCGCCATGGCTAATTCAGTGATATTATAACGACCTTCACCTACGTATTATCGCCATGGCTAATTCAGTGATATTATAACGACCTTCACCTACGTATTTATCGCCATGGCTAATTCAGTGATATTATAACGACCTTCACCTACGTATTTATCGCCATGGCTAATTCAGTGATATTATAACGACCTTCACCTACGTATTTATCGCCAGGCTAATTCAGTGATATTATAACGACCTTCACCTACGTATTATCGCCATGGCTAATTCAGTGATATTATAACGACCTTCACCTACGTATATTACAGCCATGGCTAATTCAGTGATATTATAACGACCTTCACCTACGTATTATCGCCATGGCTAATTCAGTGATATTATAACGACCTTCACCTACGTATTTATCGCCATGGCTAATTCAGTGATATTATAACGACCTTCACCTACGTATATTATCGCCATGGCTAATTATCGCCTTCACCTACGTATATTATCGCCATGGCTAATTCAGTGATATTATAACGACCTTCACCTACGTATATATCGCCATGGCTAATTCAGTGATATTATAACGACCTTCACCTACGTATATACGCCATGGCTAATTCAGTGATATTATAACGACCTTCACCTACGTATTATCGCCATGGCTAATTCAGTGATATTATAACGACCTTCACCTACGTATTATCGCCATGGCTAATTCAGTGATATTATAACGACCTTCACCTACGTATTATCGCCATGGCTAATTCAGTGATATTATAACGACCTTCACCTACGTATATTATCGCCATGGCTAATTCAGTGATATTATAACGACCTTCACCTACGTATTTATCGCCATGGCTAATTCAGTGATATTATAACGACCTTCACCTACGTATTATCGCCATGGCTAATTCAGTGATATTATAACGACCTTCACCTACGTATTATCGCCATGGCTAATTCAGTGATATTATAACGACCTTCACCTACGTATTATCGCCATGGCTAATTCAGTGATATTATAACGACCTTCACCTACCCGGTATTCATATATTATACTTCGCCATGGCTAATTCAGTGATATTATAACGACCTTCACCTACGTATATTATCGCCATGGCTAATTCAGTGATATTATAACGACCTTCACCTACGTATATTACCGCCATGGCTAATTCAGTGATATTATAACGACCTTCACCTACGTATTATTACCGCCATGGCTAATTCAGTGATATTATAACGACCTTCACCTACGTATTATCGCCATGGCTAATTCAGTGATATTATAACGACCTTCACCTACGTATTATCGCCATGGCTAATTCAGTGATATTATAACGACCTTCACCTACGTATATTACCGCCATGGCTAATTCAGTGATATTATAACGACCTTCACCTACGTATTATCGCCATGGCTAATTCAGTGATATTATAACGACCTTCACCTACGTATTATCGCCATGGCTAATTCAGTGATATTATAACGACCTTCACCTACGTATTATCGCCATGGCTAATTCAGTGATATTATAACGACCTTCACCTACGTATTATCGCATGCTAATTCAGTGATATTATAACGACCTTCACCTACGTATACGCATGGCTAATTCAGTGATATTATAACGACCTTCACCTACGTATTATCGCCATGGCTAATTCAATGATATTATAACGACCTTCACCTACGTATATTACCGCCATGACTAATTCAGTGATATTATAACGACCTTCACCTACGTATTATCGCCATGGCTAATTCAATGATATTATAACGACCTTCACCTACGTATTATCGCCATGGCTAATTCAGTGATATTATAACGACCTTCACCTACGTATTATCGCCATGGCTAATTCAGTGATATTATAACGACCTTCACCTACGTATTATCGCCATGGCTAATTCAATGATATTATAACGACCTTCACCTACGTATTATCGCCATGGCTAATTCAATGATATTATAACGACCTTCACCTACGTATTATCGCCATGGCTAATTCAGTGATATTATTACGCGAAACACTTAATGTTTACTACTCGATGGGTTTTTTTATTATACATGTATATGATAGCTAAACAAGCGGCCTGATTGACCAGTAATTGATTTCTGCTTTCCTAACTGACAGGACCGCTCCGTTACTCGACAACAAAGATTACGTTTTTCACGTGCGCGTCATATCTAATCAAAATTCAGCCCCATCAACAATACTTCTATAGATTTACAGCATTACCACATAACCAACTCGGTACTGTCGTCACAACATTTAGTGGTTTGACAGCTGTACTGTGTAAGTCAATGTAGTAGTATCACAGAACGTTATGAAACACATATAAGGTTCTACCCTTTTCCCTGATTTACATATATACATGTATATGAAAAACATTACATTATCCCTATTGCCTGTGAAAGTTACATCACTTCATTAGAGAGGACACCAGCAGTGTTATAAGGCTAGAGAGACCATCAACGCTGATAGAGTGTCCTTAGTTTATGATTTTGTGTTTGGTGGTAGATATCCACTCAGTCTACCTTTAATATCTGACGCTACAACACTAGATATAGTTGTATACACCTGTCGGACAAAAACTGCTTGTATATTAGGTAAACAGTAAAACTCTCTGTGTACCACTAGAGATTATATCATGTGAAGTAGAACGAATCCGGAATTTCTTATATAGATAGACCCATTAAGGTTTTCCCCCAAAAAGTCAATAATATATAACAAGACAGATATTGTCCACGCTCTGTTGGCCACTATGTATTCAGACACCGGAACGTCTGCGCGCCATTTATAATTACTGCGGAAATGACGTGTTAATTATTGTGGTTTCACCACCTTCATACTCTTGCATCATTCTTGTTTACTAATTTTACCACCACGTCATCGCGAAGATATTGTTCACTTTTGGCAATCCTAATAAACCTACTTTCGTTTTAAAGTTTACGTTGTTTTTTTGAGAAATTTTATCAGTTAGTTGGTTAGTGTGTTACATGTGTTTATATAGTAAAATGTACAATTCTTGTACTGTCCGATGAAGTGGCATGATAATCAAATCATTGCTTTATAAAAATAAAGAAATCATAATGGCAAGCAAGAACAACTAGGAGAAACAGAACAAATAATAGGGAGAAGAACGAATTATTGAGAGACAAATGAGGCATTGGGAGTTGGAACGAATGCCTGTGACAGAATAATGAATGGGCAAGGAACGAAGGTCATGAGAAAGGAAGAACTAGGACTGAGAAAGAAAGATTATTGGATGAAAGGAGTGACTGATAGAAAGTGAGTGAGAGGGGAGGAATGAAGGTTTCAGGAAAGGGAGCTAGACATGGGGGCTGGGGGGAGTGCCAGGTATGGGGGAGTCTTGTGATGAAATTCGACATTCAAGAGATATGAAGGTATTGTGAATGGCAGAACGAGAGATTTGAAGGGAAGAAGGATGACACAACGAGAGATTTGAAGGGAATAAGGACGACACGACAGATTTGAAGGGAATAAGGATGACACAACGACAGATTTGAAGGGAATAAGGATGACACAACGAGAGATTTGAAGGGAATAAGGATGACACAACGACAGATTTGAAGGGAATAAGGATGACACAACGACAGATTTGAAGGGAATAAGGATGACACAACGACAGATTTGAAGGGAATAAGGATGACACAACGACAGATTTGAAGGGAATAAGGATGACACAACGACAGATTTGAAGGGAATAAGGATGACACAACGACAGATTTGAAGGGAATAAGGATGACACAACGACAGATTTGAAGGGAATAAGGATGACACAACGACAGGATTTGAAGGGAAGAAGGACGACACGACAGATTTGAAGGGAAGAAGGATGACACAACGACAGATTTGAAGGGAATAAGGATGACACAACGACAGATTTGAAGGGAATAAGGATGACACAACGACAGATTTGAAGGGAATAAGGATGACACAACGACAGATTTGAAGGGAATAAGGATGACAGAAAGAGAGATTTAAAGGGAATAAGGATGACAGAAAATTGGTATACAAAGAGTGAGGACGTGAATGAAGTAAGACGGAGGGATTAAGAGGATGAATATGGTGGAATGACAGATTGTATAAACAGATGGGAAGGGAGAGGGCGGTCCCGGTGTGTAGATTTATTCCTTTGATCCATCAAATATGTGAATATACTTTTCTGGCGATAACAAAGAGATATGTGTATTGGCAAACTAATATTTTGAACGTGTTCCAGCAAATATTATCTATCAATACGACAATCATACGTTGTTGGCTGAATTCCACACTCGTGGCCTTCCCCACCAGACAGTCTGTGTACAACCCCCATGAATGAGCACTATACACTGGTAGGACGGCGTCTCGCCTCAGTGGTAATGCTTTCTGTCAATAATTGATGTTCTCAATACTCATTCATACGTGGAAGCGATCATCCTGTCAGTGGTGTGTTGCACAACCCGAGCCGATTCCTGACAGTAGCCCCTCCCACGGTCACACTCCGGTGAAATTGATGGTCGTGTTTTCTTGTCATTAGTCTTGGGGTCAGTGATCTCCTTGGCTGTCACTTGACCTTTTTAGACTGGTGACATCAGCCGTTTTTCTAACCCTCGAAACACGAGACGATTAATACAAAAAGGTCTTTCAAAAGCACATATTGTTCTCGACGTGCTCAACTACAATAGGAGCGGGCTGGCGTTTTCATCTTTGACATAGAATGTTTCGAGGTCGGATTGCAATGCGTTTAAATTGTGTTTTAGAGGAACATTAACGTGCTATACTCCTACTCCACACTCGTATGTTCCCCCTCGGCTCTCGTACATTTGTTTGTGGTTTTCAAGTGTACTTTGTAAAGCGGAGGAAACCCTCAGTGAAACAGGATACTGTAGACATTGTGCACTCCATTGTTTGCATTATATCAACTGTTTGGGTTTTCCTATTAAGATAAACATGACATTTAATGATCAGTGCCAGCATTCGAATTGTGACATTACACAAGCTTCACTTCACCATACAGTAACGAAGCCATCTTTGGTTACCTTCTGATCTAGATCATTTGTAATGTCGATAGTCTATTGTTATTCCTTAGTTTTTCTTTTAGAATAAGGAGAATAATGAAAAATAAAATAAAAAGTAAAGTTCTCGATTGCTGGACTTAAGCCCTTGTATTAGTTATCTTTTTTTCTGAATGTTTTCAGAATAATGACAAAAACAAAACAAACAAGAGCTGTTGGAGAACAGCAAAGCTCGCCTATTCAGAAGAAGTTGATGTTCAAGTATAATGTATTCAAATCATAAACATTTATTAAATAGAAACTTGCTCAAAAACTTTAACGTGAAATGGGACGCCAACGCTGACGCCGACGCCGACGCCGACGCCGGGGTGACAACATTAGCTCCCCCTATTCTTCGAATAGGCGAGCTAAAAACGACTGGCAATGAATAGTAACGATGAGCCTGAATCTTCATCGAAACGGACTTACGTTTGGAATTTGTTATACACAGTAAGCTTAGTCTCTAACATTAGACCGTCTTTGGGGCCCTGAGTCCTGACGAAGGTTCCTATGTTACCCATACCTTGTTTTGACGTTCTTTTTTTATTACTGACATCGTGTTTGAAAATAACATTTATCGACAACAATGAGAGTTTTATTCTTGCTTATAATAGCGTTGAGACCCCCGACAAGGATATTATCGGAGAAGACCTGTTATGTTGTAGATTAAAATACAATTTCAGATCACTCACCATCCTAACTTTTCACAAATCGTTCAGTTTTTACCTTTGATTGACTGCTTAGACAATGATAGATACACTTTCAATTGCGGAGTCGTTCAATCGTACCAAACAGTTGACGTAAAGCTATCGTATAGACCCACCAATGCAACCATTGTCAGCATCAGACAAAATAAAACAAGCCCAACTTCAGGAAATAAAACGCATTTATTTAACCGTGTCAATGTCGATGATAACACCAGTAAATACACTACCCCATTGTGTTGTCGTGCTGAATCTGTCCCTGATCTCATTAACATTTTAACCAGTAGACAGAGGACATCCCAGAATTGACAGTCATTGACATTTTAAAACGTTAACAGGACGTTGACCTCCCGAGTGGCCATGACGTCATAATAAACTGTGTGCCATTAGGAACAGTTCAACATGGACCCATAAAGTACTTTCATTGCGTCCACAATTTATAAATGGCATATGTGTCGAATATGTACCCTTTCAGGCTGCCGTTACGACGAAAAAGCAAATATATATCATACATGGAACAACAATTTGAAACCCTATGTTACATCATCTGTCGGTCCAATTCAGACGAGTCATTACATCTATACCGTAATTCACCACCACTAAGCCCCCTTCCGTTTTTATCAAGTATTTTAGGATATATAGCTACATATTATAATGTAAACCTAAAACGTGTATGATAATGTGAACATCATAGAGCCAAGCCATGCACGGTCACGGTACTCGTCTAAAGGCCGCGGTAATTGACGAAAATTGGCAGCATTAGCATTAACAAGCAGTCTGCACAGTAATTGTCCTGAGAACGCTGTGGTTTTATGTCAATGTGCTAGTTTGTGTGATTCCATTTTGTTTATGATCAACAATGATCTTTTATCCGCTCCCGTGGCGGGTAAACCACAAATGTCAACGACTGTAACAATGTCTGTTTGTAGTGTTCGAAGTGAAATAATGTAATTTTAAAACTTTTAAATCAGTTTTTGTGTTCGACTGGAATTCACACCTAACAATATAGAGACACATAATTATCTTCATATAATTGTTTCTCATTAGTGATATAGGGATAGGCACATTGATCTGCACACATCTGGATATTTTACATCCAGAATAATTTTCACGTGCACTATGTGACCGTACAGAATATAGCGGTGTGAATAGTAGAAAATTCAGTTTAAATGGACATTCCTTTTGTCTTCAAACTGATGCCCAAATAAAGTTTAAATGAAAATACATGATTTTTGCATAATTACAACATCGACAAACCAGGGTTAACTAAACTAATTTTAAAGTATAGTTTTCTCAAAATTCAAATATCCACCAGAGGATTCGCTAATTACCCTCCAAAACGCCCGAGAATCTGAAATATTTAATTCCTATTCCCAGCACCATTAGATAAAATTTATAATACTAATGGTAATAATAACACGTGTAATCAACTTCTTTTTATTTATTTTAAATGTTCAGCATATCCACATTTGCCGAATATTTAAACGAAGATCTACGACCCTTTAACGTTAATATGTATATATTAACCTCCTGTCGATATCAGACAGAGGAGGGACTCGTTATTGAGACTGATGTTTAATTTCCTCTCCTAAAACGGGTACACAATAGAATATCAATGATTTGTTAAACGTTATACACAGCTTTCTGTGTAAAACAGACAATTTTTATTGATCTAGGACTATTGGTACATTTCAATCAATACTCCATTTCAACTTGTATCGACACTATGTATGTTTCGTTTGTTTTAACCAATTAATTAATGCTTGAACAATATGTATAATGGTACAATAGCACGCAATTTCTATTGGCGATACATTCTCATCAATAGAGTTACTTCCCTTCTTTTCACACCATACATCAGAGTTTCTTCCCTTCGAAACAAAGGAAAAGTGAATCTGAAAGATTTTGATATAATTTGTATATATTGTTTAAGACGATACGTGAAATTAAAAATAAGACGATGATCATGTAAACAACAATAGACCATGAACCAATACTTTGTTGTTTAATTATACTGTATTGTTATGGCGAGGTACCTGTATCATAATTAGTGTCTAAGACATAGATGATATTGATTGTTAGTCGCGGATAAAAAAATAAAACCTTGGACCATGCACAACAATAGCCCGTCACTGTAAGTATACAGTGTATCTTGATAACATAGAGGTATATCTTGTTTATGACGTATTTCCGTTATCAATGGCTCACGTGACCACTCTGGTCAGTTATACAATAAACAATAGGTCAGTTAACGATACACATAATACATAGTTGTACACAAATAACCACATGTAAACAATTCTCACATAAAAATTGTAAACAAACCAACCAGACAACAAAAACCGTACTGTAAGTAATTATGTGTTAGTTTTATGTTAAAAAGTTGGCAGTTGTGGACCGGATGTTGTTGATGAAGCTGAGGGTAACTTCCGGTTTACCATGAGTGATGGTGTTCTCACACTTTTACCGAGAAGACAACCACCTCAGCATACAGTTCCTGTCTGCCTGTAATGTGAACTGCGGATGTGAGACGAGTTGCAGTAACATACTACAATAAATCAGTATTTAATCGAGACAGGAAATCCGCTATACACATACACACGTAGGTTAGTATCATTAAAGAAGCCGACAAGGATATAATAGATGAGAAAACCCCTCCCAAAGACATTGAATTAACATGCACATAGACACCATAGTATTGGACCTATAGCGAGTTATTGAACCCTTTGACCTTGTGACGCTATCTTATGCATAGAGCGACGTTCTCGACATTTTGACCCCTGCGACACTTTCTTATTGAAAGATATTTTGGACCTGTGATCTTGTGGCACTGTCTTAAAGAACGATATTTTGGACCTACGATCTTGTGACACTGCCTTAAAGAACGATGTTTTGAACCTATGATCTTGTGACACTGTCTTAAAGAACGATGTTTTGGACCGTTTGACCGCTACTCTGTGACACTTTCATACATAGAAAGACGTTTGGAACCTATGACTTTGTTACACTGTCTCATAGAACGACATCTTTGGCCCTTGGACCTTAATTGTGAAACTATCTTAAATTTTCCTGATGTTTTGGGCATGCGACTTTATGACAATTTGATTTAACGATGTTTGAATTGTTTGACACTGTTCATCTGTAATACTGTGCCCCTGTCGCGATAGTCTATTTATTCTACAAATAAATATGAACTTGTCCCAGTTGAGCTATATTCCTTAATTAAACTCTGTGAGGTTTTAGAGATATACCTCCATTGTGCTGCCATTTAAAATCAATTAACGTAACCATATATTGGGACAGGATGGCCTAAAACACACAACCCTGTCTAAAGCCTCTGTTTAACACATTAAAAACAGTGTTTGCTCTCGATCTCGTCACGCAATCGTTCATAAAAATATAACGACCCAACTAATTTCGGATCATTTGAATGAGTGATATTGCATGTTTGTAGGTTTTTAAAGAGTGTTATACTTTACTGTGTACAAGTTTAACCAATTATTGTATTAAATAGACTTCGTGTATCAACAATGGTGTATAGTGAATAGACTTGGCCACGATTCAAACGAGTGTATGGCTACAAACCTATAGGGCATTTATCTGGCGTGAATGATCGCTACTACGTCATCTCGGTGGGGGAGATTTTTGCCGAGCTGTATAGAATTCAGTGTGAAAGACCTTCCTATATATCTACCCTATCTCGTAGTAATGTGATTAAAGAGCCTGGGCAGGTAGCCAACGACCGAAGGGCAAGGTCGACCGAATATAGAACACACGTATCCACTGTATATCGTATCCGACTCCTTTATCACGACACACATTGAGTTGAATTACTCTTTACTTGCATCAGGCCAAGTCATTTCTTTGGTAATAAACAATTTCACACAAGAATGGCAGATCGTCTTGATTGGCGCTATACCAAGTCTTGGCTGTGTATACCTATGTGGTTTGCCTCAGCTAAAAACTCACTTGTTATTCCACACACACAGTATATCACCTGTTAGGTACAGCTCGTAACGCCTTCTCCCTAACCACAACGCTGTGGTGGCGGCGGTGGGATACAGGTGTGGGGGTTACAAGGGTGACAACTTTGGGCACATTCATTTCGAAATAGGAAACATATTAATGATCTGTCCGATCGTAAATGGGATGAGCCTGTGATTTCTTAATTTCAGTAGGTGTATGTGAGGTGTAAGTCTGTGTCACAATTCACATGAGTGGGGTTGGAGGCTAGTGAGTCGTAGAAGTAGCGTTAGCGTTACGTGAGAGGGGTTTGGGACGAACCGTTACTTAAGAATACAATTAATGATGTATTGATATTTGCTCTGCAAAACCTTTAAGCATGCATATAATATTACCACGACTATTTCCGTGGTACAAGGCTATAACAAAGACTGAATTTTATTAAAGTGCTCGAACTAAAATTTCTGACATCGTTTTTTGTTGTAGTCTTATGTTGACGTTATCGAATGTTACGGGGAAGCGTTTCGTTTCTAATTTGACTTTTAGAAAGAAAATGGAAAAAAATATCAAAAATGGAAAAAAATATCAATATTAATCGTGATTCAGTGTCATGTTATTGTCCTATCTGTAATGTGCGCGCGGAAGAAGACTGTCGACATTTAGATGAAATCCTGGTCAGAAAGGTGTCTGTCATTGGTGTGCTGTGAGTTTCACTTAACACCCCTAACACAGATTTCACATAAGAAGGCCTAACATTCATAACGCGCTGCCACTAATGTTAAAAAAACTCGCGATAAAGAGATGAAGACCTGTGGTAACAATCCGACTTGGGTAATGCGACTAGATCAATGCCTAACGTTTATTTTAACGTGAATTGCTTATTTAATGACTGAAAGGGAAAGTTCAATAGCTCAGACATCGATAGCACTTGCCATGAAGGCTATCGACCAGTTTGCTCTAGGTACATTGGTTTGGTTAGGTCAACATTGCCGTAAGTTTTAGGTTAATGGACATATCAGATCTACCCACGGGGAGGCGCTAGACTCCATACAAAAATTCCTATCGACGTTTGTGTTTTTTATAGTCTGTAACATTGGTAGTAGAAATATGAATTCATCTATTGAACAAAGTTAATGCTGAACCAGTGGGCTGTCGACGGCTTTTCATAAAAAGATATTCATCTCCTCATCAGTGCAATAAGGGCGTATTACAGGGGCTCTCGGTCTCACATCTCTAAATCTAAATCAAAGTACTGAAAGTACTCATAGTCAGGCATGCCTAGCGATATAGGTCATATATACACGTAGCATTAATAGGTAATGTACTACGGTAATACTTTTAATTTCCTCATGCTTTTATCAATGTAGTCAGACAAGTCAACAAAATTATTCAATAGTGTTCTTTTCACATTTGATTATCTTATACTAAAACAATATGCCGAGTGTTAATAAAATATCTTTGATATCATTCAATATCAAATACGGGGTACTGTTCATTTAATATCCTTTACAAATAAGAATTCCCATAGGCACAGTAATAGCTGATGGAGAATTAGAGATTTTCATTGCTGTTTTTATCAGGTCATGTGGTGGTCAAAATTTGTGACAATAACGGTTAACTTCTTGTATCAATCACACAATGTTTCATTATATATTGTAGCATTTACTGCAGTTGTGATAGAGGTAACTTTATGGAATGTACATGCAAGTATTTAATAAACAATTAACACTATTATTTACACTAATAGTTTTATTACAAAATTTGAAAAAGATACTGTATTGTCGTGGAACATCTAAGCAGATTATCATCATGAAACACATTTGTATAATGTATTACAAAATGAATTTTAAGATTTCACTGTTATTGCTGAATCATCTTGCGATGAAATAAAATCATTAAAGCTAAGAAAAAAGTTCAACATACATTTTGTTATCATGTCAGTGAGGCTATTTTACATGTTCATTGGAATGTTATTGACAACACATTGCTAGTTATGTTAAATTGAGGTAACAATTGCAAATAAAAAAAGATCTGTAAATTCCTACAGCTCAAGAGAGTGCGGTGATGCAAAAACTGAGTATGTTCCAGCTTTTTGAGAACAATGAAAATTTTTAAAAATGTATATTTTTTCTGCCATTCAACAGAAGTTAATATCCAGTGATTAATATATGTTTTACTTGTAATTTTACAAATTGAAAATAACACAAAAATCTTATTTTGCATAAGGAAACCATATCTGTTTAACTGTAAAATTCTATTAAATGTTAAACATAACAATGCATCTCTGATATACTAGTTACTACACATGCAGTATCCATTTTAAATCATCTATCGATTTCAACACTGATATTATCTATTATAAATCATGTACTGACTTCAATACTTGTAGTATCCAACATCTAATGATTTCTACGCATTATTTGTCAAACATAAATCATCTACTGATTGATTTCAACACTTTCTTCTATTAACTTCTATACTAACATAAATCATCTATCTGATTTCTACACTAGAAGTATCCATCATAAATCATCTACTGATTTCTACACAGTAAGTATCCATCATAAATCATCTACTGATTTCTACACTAGAAGTATCCATCATAAATCATCTACTGATTTCTACACAGTAAGTATCCATCATAAATCATCTGCTGATTTCTACACTAGAAGTATCCATCATAAATCATTACTGATTCATCATCTACTGATTTCTACACTAGAAGTATCCATCATAAATCATCTACTGATTTCTACACTAGAAGTATCCATCATAAATCATCTACTGATTTCTACACTAGAAGTATCCATCATAAATCATCTGCTGATTTCTACACTAGAAGTATCCATCATAAATCATCTACTGATTTCTACACTAGAAGTATCCATCATAAATCATCTGCTGATTTCTACACTAGAAGTATCCATCATAAATCATCTACTGATTTCTACACTAGAAGTATCCATCATGAATCATCTACTGATTTCTACACTAGAAGTATCCATCATAAATCATCTGTTGATTTCTACACTAGAAGTATCCATCATAAATCATCTACTGATTTCTACACTAGAATTATCCATCATGAATCATCTGCTGATTTCTACACTAGAAGTATCCATCATAAATCATCTGCTGATTTCTTCACAGTAGTATCCATCATAAATCATCTACTGATTTCTACACTAGAAGTATCCATCATAAATCATCTGCTGATTTCTACACTAGAAGTATCCATCATAAATCATCTGCTGATTTCTACACTAGAAGTATCCATCATGAATCATCTACTGATTTCTTCACATTAAGTATCAATCATAAATCATCTACTGATTTCTACACTAGAAGTATCCATCATAAATCATCTACTGATTTCTACACTAGAAGTATCCATCATAAATCATCTACTGATTTCTACACTAGAAGTATCCATCATAAATCATCTGCTGATTTCTACACTAGAAGTATCCATCATAAATCATCTGCTGATTTCTACACTAGAAGTATCCATCATAAATCATCTACTGATTTCTACACTAGAAGTATCCATCATAAATCATCTGCTGATTTCTACACTAGAAGTATCCATCATAAATCATCTACTGATTTCTACACTAGAAGTATCCATCATAAATCATCTACTGATTTCTACACTAGAAGTATCCATCATAAATCATCTGCTGATTTCTACACTAGAAGTATCCATCATAAATCATCTGCTGATTTCTACACTAGAAGTATCCATCATAAATCATCTACTGATTTCTACACATTAAGAATCCATCATAAATCATCTACTGATTTCTACACATTAAGTATCCATCATAAATCATCTACTGATTTCTTCACAGTAAGTATCCATCATAAATCATCTGCTGATTTCTTCACAGTAAGTATCCATCATAAATCATCTACTGATTTCTACACTAGAAGTATCCATCATGAATCATCTGCTGATTTCTACACTAGAAGTATCCATCATAAATCATCTGCTGATTTCTACAACTAGAAGTATCCATCATAAATCATCTACTGATTTCTACACTAGAAGTATCCATCATAAATCATCTACTGATTTCTACACTAGAAGTATCCATCATAAATCATCTACTGATTTCTACACTAGAAGTATCCATCATAAATCATCTACTGATTTCTACACTAGAAGTATCCATCATAAATCATCTGCTGATTTCTACACATTAAGAATCCATCATAAATCATCTACTGATTTCTACACTAGAAGTATCCATCATAAATCATCTGCTGATTTCTACACTAGAAGTATCCATCATAAATCATCTGCTGATTTCTACACTAGAAGTATCCATCATAAATCATCTGCTGATTTCTACACTAGAAGTATCCATCATAAATCATCTGCTGATTTCTACACTAGAAGTATCCATCATAAATCATCTACTGATTTCTACACAGTAAGTATCCATCATAAATCATCTGCTGATTTCTACACTAGAAGTATCCATCATAAATCATCTACTGATTTCTACACTAGAAGTATCCATCATGAATCATCTACTGATTTCTACACTAGAAGTATCCATCATAAATCATCTACTGATTTCTACACATTAAGAATCCATCATAAATCATCTACTGATTTCTACACATTAAGTATCCATCATAAATCATCTGCTGATTTCTACACTAGAAGTATCCATCATAAATCATCTACTGATTTCTACACTAGAAGTATCCATTATAAATCATCTGCTGATTTCTACACTAGAAGTATCCATCATAAATCATCTGCTGATTTCTACACATTAAGAATCCATCATAAATCATCTACTGATTTCTACACTAGAAGTATCCATCATAAATCATCTACTGATTTCTTCACAGTAAGTATCCATCATAAATCATCTGCTGATTTCTACACTAGAAGTATCCATCATAAATCATCTACTGATTTCTACACTAGAAGTATCCATCATAAATCATCTGCTGATTTCTACACTAGAAGTATCCATCATAAATCATCTACTGATTTCTACACTAGAAGTATCCATCATAAATCATCTACTGATTTCTACACTAGAAGTATCCATCATAAATCATCTACTGATTTCTTCACAGTAAGTATCCATCATAAATCATCTACTGATTTCTACACTAGAAGTATCCATCATAAATCATCTTCTGATTTCTACACATAAATTGACCATAATAAATCATCTACTTATTCTACACTAGAAGTATCCATAATAAATCATCTACTGATTCATCCTAGATGTCAATTCTTATTGTTTTTCACAATATTTAGGAAAGTAGGTCACACTGATCTAATTTTACAAAATTCATGTTCGGTATGTTTTGGTCATCCCAGATATCAATTCTTATTGTTCTATAACAATATATAGAAAATTAGGTCACACTGACCTAATTTTGCAAAATTCCCCTTCACCATCTATTGGTCACCCTAAATGTCAATTTTCATTGTCCTGTGGTAATTTTTAAAAAAGTAGGTCACACTGACCTAATTTTACAAAATTCATGTTCGTTGTGTTTTGGTCATCCCAGTTATCAATTCTTATTGTTCTATCACAATATGTAGAAAAGTAGGTCACACTGACCTAATTTTACAAAATTCATGTTCGGTGTGTTTTGGTCATCCCAGATATCAATTCTTATTGTTCTATCACAATATGTAGAAAAGTAGGTCACACTGACCTAATTTTACCAAATTCATGTTCGGTGTGTTTTGTTCATCCCAGATATCAATTCTTATTGTTCTATTACAATATGTAGAAAAGTAGGTCACACTGACCTAATTTTGAAAATTCAAAAATGCAAGATCAGTAAGTTTCGCACTCATCTCAGATATCAATTTCTTTGGTCCTATGATAATATTTAAATATTAAGTATTATTTAAATTTAATGTACTAACAATGACCATATTTTGTTTGTTGTTTCTCCTGAATGTCGTTTTTAGGTCACCTGAGACGAAGTCTCAGTTGACCTATTCTTGTCGTCTGTTGTCCGTCGTCGTGCGTCAAAATATTACAAGGAGTCAACTTATTTTAGGTGTATAGGTTCCATAATAATTGGATCAATATATAAATTGCCACAAGATGAATTTGCCCTTGCTTTCTCACCTTTCAGTGTGCTAGTTTCATATGGCGGCGGGGAGTTTATGTCTTAGATATTTTCTATTTTTTTTTTTTTGCACTTTGTTCTTTATTTATGCATCAGAACTCAGGTGGACCCTTGGGCCTCTTGTTATTGTTATGCGACAATTTCAGAAAAATAGGTCACACTCATGAGTCATGATTATAGACGTCTTTCTGTGTTATAACTATTTTATCTATTGATCATTCAAAGATTCAAAGTAATGTCAATCAAACCAAACATAAATTCATTACAGGTTTTACATTTAGAATTTTAAAATTTGTTAACATTTACTACACTTATGCTAAAAAATGTGCTATGCCTCATGTTGTCTACAAAGTCTGAAAAAGACATTTGTCACCAACCAAATTTTATCAGCAACTTAAAGCTCCAGGAATGTTAAACTGGATAGGAACCAGTGTAAACAGGTACACCGGAATAAGTAAAACAATACACACAAGCATGTGCGTTTGTCACTTGGCCTCCAATGTAACAGTACACGAGGCGCATTAATCTGAAGCCGTTGTCTAAGCTATTCACAGGCTCCATTGGCGGAACAGCGAAAACAATTACCAGTATATGGTTTTATTTCAGGGAGGGAAATTGATCAGCCATTTCTTATCTGAAAAAGCACGGATATTTGGCATATCTTTGATAAAGACAAATCAAAGAAAAAATAACTTCTACCTAAAACTTTCATTTTGATTTTCATACATTTTTCTTCCGCATTGAATGATGCTGACTATAAAATACAGCTTCGAAATCACTGAAAAGCCAGGGACTATCTTCAGCAGCGCATTGATTTCACTGAAGGTAGTAAAAGGCAGTGAAAGTATTTTTCTCAAATGGTCGCTATGCCTATAGTCAGGCAATGCCTAAGGCATGCCTGACTAAAAATCTATAAAGTTAGCGAGTAAGGTCACCTGAATGGGAAATGTTATTAGATGTATTCAAAATTGTTGAAGTAAAATGACTACAAGATGCACTGACTACGTAATAATCTTTATGCCAATATCAATTCAACGAAACACAGGGTCAAATAACAGGGGTAGGTTATTATACCTTTCTCCAAAACCAGAAGCGAACGCCTGTAAGCGAAGCATTCATATATTGCAATCGCTACCTTCGGCAAGGATCGAACACAATACCTCTAATCGAACACAAGAATTTTAACCATTTGAACTCAAGAGGATATCACGACCTATGATGATAAAACAATATATTTATGTGAGAATTCAGTATGGAAACTAGAGTATATAGAAGAACAATGTACCTTCATAGAGCTTGTCAACGTTATCTAGAATTCGGACTATATAAAAGTACTGGGGGCATTACGTGTGAAGGGTATTAGGTACCATACGATAGTGGTAACCCTCATTTCCACTCCTGTGACGTCACACCCATCTCATTAGAGGTGGCGTATCTCCTACTGCTGATCAGGTCGTGAATTATTAAAGAAGTCCACTGATTACTTTTTATTGGTTAATACTTCCACTTTACGACAGGTCGCGGGTCAGTCCCACAGACTAATTACCCCACGGTAGTTGTGATTTGTTAACATTCAACAGTTTGGTACGTTTGATTGGTTTCACGTCTTATCAACAGTCAGGTTAAGTTAAGGACTTACCAGTTTTAGGTATGGAGGAAAGTAGGAAGCGGAGAAAAAAATTACCGACCTGATGTCGGAACTGACAATTGTCCCTTTTAAGAGCACTCTTGCGAACTTGACCCCCTCTTTTCATTATTATTTTTTATCAAACTGACCATTCCGTAAACAGATGAATATTTCATAAACTTAAAGATTCGCTCACGTTATCACTTTGAAATAGGCCTACTCATTTTGTGGAACAATTATTGTGTGTTCACAAATCCACTTTAAAACGTATAGAACTCAATCTCTGTGAAGGATTCATCTATTAGTTATTTACAGTTAGATTGTTACAACCTAAAATGTTTTCTCAAACATAAATAGACACATGTATATGATGTAACTCACACCTCCAGCGTGTGTCGAGATAAGGCCTGTCAGAATATGTACCATTATAACGCTGACGTTTGTATCGGGGGTATATCAATGTACCCCATTGTCGTCTGTGATTAATGACCAATCTGTATGGGTGTATGTGTATTCACTAAGTATTTATATAAAGGACATTGTGTCAAGTTTTAAACAATGCATGCTATAATAATACCCTTTGATCATTGTCTGCTTGGTGTATCAGAAGACCTATAGCACCCCATTATAAATCTGATATCTAAACGAACTATTTGGAATAACCCAGATAACAGCGTGGCAAGACAAAGACTAAATTGAGGATGTCGTTCGTAAAGTCGACAACAGTCATTTCCCGTGACAACATAACCTAATCGAATGTTATTACCGTGACCACATGACCTAACCATTGTTGTTGAATTATTTCTAAATATCATATCCCATTTTATCTTAAATGTTCCATTTCTGGATAGCAGCAACACTGCTTTCTCTTTACAATCAGTCGACGATGGAGTGCAATATAACAAATGGGAAGAGGTCTAAAGACTGGTCATTGGTAAACAGAGAGTCTACTCGTCCATGTTTATATTCTTATTGCACGTTTTGAGTTTTGTTTTATTCTGTACAGATGTTATAAGTGCATGCAGTGATGCCTGCTCGAAGTGGTCTTGTTACACCCTGTCTAACACCCTTCCTGGCAAACGTTACCCTGACAGACCCATGCATTGCTGATGACCATCTGGTATGGGTACTGAACTATGTCATCAGAACGCTGTTGATATCAGATTGGTTCCGCTTGTCACAATAGTACCCGGTCAGGCGGAAGAAAACGTCTTCGGAACTACCCGGCGGGGCGGAAGAAAACGTCTTCGGAACTACCCGGCGAGGCGGAATATAACGTCTTCTGATCTACCCGGCGGGGCGGAAGGGATATTGCTTCTGTTTCAGTGTTTTATATTGGACAGTATTTGTTGTTGTTTACTAGTTAGAATGGGTGTGTGGACGCTTACGTGTTGTTGAGCTTTATTTAGGAAGGGCTCATTTCAACGGCAAACGCCGCACATGGGCATGTATGTCTTATACGAACGTAATATTATCGTATTATGATTTTGATAGTATCTTCTGACAAGAAAATGGGATTGAGAGGTTATACAGTATTGTTTACTGTAACAGACCTAACCCAGAGGGAACCGTCAGATAATGGTAAACTAGGGTAAGATTAAAAACAAGTACGCGCGGCTGTAAACAAGCCGTGTGCGATCGATACCCTCCACGTTTTCGCCGTGGTAACCATTTTTGTGTGCGTCGCCTACAATCTTTGACAGTCTTTGATAACTTGGTGGTAATACATACATCTGTATCACTGACACTCTCCTGTAACCTTTTGGTAATAAATACGTCTGTATCACTGACACTCTCTCGTAACTTGGTGGTAATACATATATATCTGTATCAAATTGACAATATTTCGTAACTCGGCGGTATACTCCTGTATCACGTAACACGCTTATAGTGTGTGATAGAAGATGTATCAAACGTCTGCGATTCCGACGGTCACGTGAAACCTAAAAAAATGCTTATAATTTGTGCAAAGTTTATTTTGTGTCTTTAGATCGCGAATCGATGAAATATCATTGCATTTGGTTTCTTGTGTGCGAAATGATGGCAAACGGACACTTTGGAATAGTACACAGTTGATACCACTCACCAGACTATAATATCACATTGTATTGAGAAGGAAAACTCCTAACATATTTGTATACTTTAATGAAACCGGTGGGGAGAGCTGGAGATTACACTGACAAACTATGTGTTCCACAAAAAAACCTTGCATGGTTTTGTTCCAATTTAGTGTCGTTTACATCGTGTCGTAAGTCTTACAGCAGGAGTGGTTTTCTATTTCCCACAATGCACCACTAATTTGGTACCAATAAACCCAAACCAGGAAGTTCAACGACATTTGTACCAGCGTCGATTGTTTGCGACGGTGCCGGACACTTCATTGGATAGGGAGATCCGAGTTTTGTCCATAATGTATGAAATTTCAAACTTCAGAAACACTTTAGGCATCAAAACAATGATGATTTAAAAGTTCCGTCTTGCTTGTAACTAGGGTTTTTCGTTGATTTTTAACATTTTTTTCCAGTCATAACAGAAAATGGCGTCGTTAGTTGTGCCGCTGCATATGGCATTTGATTGGCTGATCCTGTGATGTACTACTATAATTGATCTATCAGACAAAGCAACCCTTAAAGAAATTGGCTGGATTAGAACGAATTTTAAGTTTAAGTTGATGTTCATGTTAAAAAAAACTGTTAATAAATAGCAAAGCTCTTTGAGATGAATATTACACCATACTTTTGTCTTAAGTCCCAAAACATTAGAAATGTATTGAAACTTGAAAGCCCGAACAAATAGAATACGAAGGTCAGACAAATACGACACTGTTATGTTATTGTTCCCTATCTATTAAGACCCATACAAAACGTGGGATAAGATATACCAGTCTACTAAACAATACCATAGCCATAGTAACTGAAAAGTTCCATTGTCAAGTTCGTTTCAGATGATCTTTCCTTGTTGGATTAATAATTATCGTTGAAGATTTCGTGTTGCCTTGAGAGTATTCACGGTTCACACGGAGCTCTCTTTCCCCTCTCACCTTGATTACAGAAGCAAGTATACCGATAGTACTATAATGAGTATTATGGGTTATAGGTACTGCTGTCAAGAAAGTTAGTTATACAACTATTACATGCCTGAACAACAGCAGTTTCTGATTGCCAGACATATCAGGCTGCCTTTGTGCCCGAGTTGTACCAGGGCTGTGCTCGCTCTAGCATGGGGTGTGAATTTCTCTCCATTTCCTGTTGTGTTCGAATCAAAGGAAATGCGTTCTGGTTAGGTAGTAGACGTTCTCAGTAGGGATGGGACCGAAGCATCCCATTATCATCTTGCTTAGCGTTATTGCCACTTCAGATGTTTGTTGTTCTATCTTTAATGACTATCAGCTCCTCATACGCCCTATTAATACACGCCACGTTTTTTCCGTAACTTTCAAAGATAAGAAGAAATGTAGTAAAGATTCATGGATCTCCTCCCACTCTCGAAACGCGAGCGATTCTCGCCGCATCATTTCACTCATTGACGTCAACATCTATCGATCTATGCTACACATCAGCTATACGCTAGCATCATTCAGGTTACGTGCTATTGCATCCTATACTGTTTTGTCCTGATTTTTTTAGATGAGCATCAGGAAATGTTGGTAACGTTGATGTTCAGCCGTGATAAGAAGAGATAGTGGCCTTGTCTGTCACTGGCACAGCCACTACAGCTGTATCGCCATCCCACCTACCGCTTCCATAGTATTTCTGACATTAATAGACCGTTTAGGATTTCTCTCCACACCGGAAGTTGGTTTGATTCCTACATATAAATATTTATCTAGATGTTTATCTTATTTTTGGTCAAAAACACCTTCCTGTAAATAGCCATATGTTTACTATACGCCTACAGTAGTTAACGTGGAGAAAATCGAATAAATATTCATGGTAAGCCGGTTTTGTTATGGCGTGTCCATGGTCATTGGAATTCGGTAAAATTTAAAAGATGTGTTGGCTAATTTCCACTTTGTAGTGGTAGCCTTGTAATTGGCCAACAAATACCAGCTTCACATGATCAGGCATAGTAAGTTGTACCGTGAAACTGCTATTGTGTTTCGTATCGGCTTTGGGTAAAGGGGGTGCTATTGCATTTATGACTGTTTGTATTATGGTTTTAAAAAGAAAATAATATCAACCTTTTCATAGACGATGGACATTTTCATGAAGATTTGCTAAAATATGGCTTTTACCGTAATGACTTGGAGTAGGATTTTGTGACTGCTAACTTTCTTCAACATATTTTACTGCATTTTTTTCATTAAAATAATATAGAAAAAATATATACAATTTTGTAATGTAGAGCCCAAAATCGCACAAAAGCTACGGTTTATTAGATAATAGGTTTTTTTGTAGATTTTGTTCGATAGACAAACTTGAAGTTTCCTGCTTTAAATATGTCGCCATGGTATTTTTTCGTGTTTTTGTCTGTGTGCTATGGTGTGTGCTATGTTATTGTTTGTTGCACTCAGTACCGTGACTTCTAACTGATGAGAAGTACCCAGTCGACATCACCGAGACCATCCCCCTTACCACAACCATCCGAACTTTCTAATCGTCCTCATCATTGTTACATATACAGGTCTCTTTGAATCCTACTCTCAGCTGTGCAGTAATTTTCGTCATGACGTCACATATTACATGGTTATGATAGCATGGTTGGTCACGCCTCGGTGATTTAAACCCCATTACCGATGTTATCTCGAAATTAGTGTGTCGTGCCTGGCATATCTTCATGTAATGATGGGATTCAATGGAGGGTAGCCCTGCCAGCTATGCTTTGATATAATAATAAACTATATGCATGGCGCCCGTAACTACTTTACACGAAATTCAATTATAGACTATCACGATTTTCGGGGGAACGGGCGTTGTTTGATACAGCTGATAATCGCACGAAGACACATATCATAGAAAACAATTTACCCATGTCTCTATGGTTTCTAGGGCATAGAACATTTAATTAACAGGGACATTGTTTGTTTCCAGAGTTTTTGAACAATACGTGTTTGATACACCGATACCGGCGATATTGACGAAATACACGATTAACACCAAATTATTGTTAAATTGATGAATATCGTTTATGCTCTGTCGGCGGTGGAGTATCTTTAAGGAGTTGTTTCTTATAATGGCATATTCACTAGATTATTATAAAAGTAAGGAGTTTACCATAGGCTGCAGCAGACGAGATAAAATCAATGTGGTGATGTCACGTGATTAATAGTATGCAAACATAAACTTACTTTCAAGTCTTTTTTTTTTAGTTTACCCTCGATACTCCAGGGGTTGATATCACTTCACGTTATATCCACCATCACCAACTGTCATAAAACATACAATGTGTGAATATGGATGCTTATATGGTGATCCATACAAGAACCGATAAACTATTGACATAGTGGTAAATGTCGCATGAAATATCACACGTTTTTAAAGAACCGCCACATGTACAGTCAACGCCATGTTTCAAACTTTCGGATAATATCGGAAAACCGAGTAGCACCACGTGGCAAACATCGACAATACCCGTATATATCGGAACCTTCCGAGTCGTATCATGTGACCAAACATCGCTGTACCCGTATATATCGGAACCTTCGAGTCGTATCATGTGAGCAAACCGACAAATCGGTTTAGATCGAAACAGTTTGGAAATTTTCGAGCTATTTTAAGAAGTTTTGTCTCAAGAGCGTTCCAACATTTTCGTTTATAGTACGTAGAGTAAGAATAACGTCAGGGGCGTAGGAAGCGGGGGGGGGGGGGGGGGGGAGGGCGGGGGGGCAAACATGTCTTTTTGCCCCCCCATTTTCGCCGACTGAAATGTTCTAAAAATGCATATTTGAAAGAAAAATGGGTCCTCCTGCACATTTTTCGTTCTTCATTCTAAAAAATTTTCCGCTGCGCGGCGCATTTCCTAAAACGTTCAAGCACATAATGTTCAAACTTTTAATAGCAGAAATTCAATACACATGAACTACACTGAAAATGTCCATTAAGGGACTTTACGTACTTCATTTGTATTTCAAAAAATGTCTCTTAAAAGATTATACTTTGCTTATATGTCTTAGCAAGACAATTAATTCATTATTATTTTGAGTTCAGATCGAGCAGGGTTGCATAATGATATAACGACACTATTATCACAATTATCATTTCTAAATGCATGTTACTTTAAATCGAAAAATTAACATGGTAAGAACGCTTTAAAATCATTAAAATACATCGTAAAACTCATCTCAGCCATTCTAATCGTAATTTTTTTCTCGGGGGAGACCCCCGGACCCCCAAACACCAAAATCTCGCGCCTTCGGGCGCTCATAAATTCATCCAAATGCATCGTAAAACTCATCTTAGCCGATCTAAATCGTAATATTTTTTCCTGGGGGAAACCCCGAACCCCCCAAACACCAAAATCTCGCGCTCGCAAAATTATCAAAATACATTGTAAAAACTCACCTCAGCCATTCTAAATCGTAATATTTTTCCCGGGGTCGACCCCCAGACCCCAAAATCTCGCGCCTTCGGCGCTCACACGCTAATTTGGCCATTTTGCGTATTCGCTAATTTCCTTTTAGCGACCCCACTGTCAATAAATGTGCACAAGGATTATATTTAATGATATATAAAAAAGTATGTAAAGTATATATGGTTGTGTGTTGAATTAATCTCCTCCTGTAGGTGCGGCTGGGGGTGGGGGGTTTACAAAATATTGAGGACCTTTGCCCCCCCCCCCCCCCCTTACGTTTCATCTTCCTACGCCACTGAACGTCTAAAAATGGTCCATGGATACTCTGGTGAGTCTATATTGATAAAAATGTATCTGTAATTTTCAGATCCCTGTGGTTTTACCTGGAGGGTCCTTGTACTATACCTTTTCGTTGACCACGTGGCTTTCTCACCGTGTATTGGAACACACGACCGAGAGATGAAAGGCTAATTGTACTGAGAATGTCGGTCACCTAAACACCCCCCGCCCCCCCCCCGCCCCCAACACACACACACACACCTCCCATATACCCCGCCATAAAGGCATCCATCATTCCGCACACATCTGTATTGTACACATAGTTATCCGTACATAAAGCACCAAGTCCACTAATTAGATTGTGTATCAGCGCCTGATAACTAATTACATCAGTTTATTTATAGCTCCTAGCTGATAATTTGTGACGTAGTGTGATTGTTCTGATAACAATGATAAGTTACAGATAATTACATTTATTACACGAGGTTATCGACACTGGACAAGTATCGACGTAATGTTTTCAGAATGGGGTTATTTCTAGCTATGAAGGGCTAATGCAGGCCAGGAAATGTTTGTAGAATGTACGAGTGGTAAATATGCCTGCAGTTATATACGTAACGAATTGTATTTAGATTAAAAAATGAGATCAAAACGATTTATCAGGAAAATCTCAAGTGAATTAGGTTGCTAGGCAACGTTTCGATTTTCCGATGTCACACCGACGAGCACGCCATCACTCATTTAAAGAAATATTTTGCCAAAATAGATACAAGGGTGTATGATGTATAGTGAACGCCCAGAGTACTGCGCCGATAGCGTTTTATTTAGAAACCTTGTTGATCTGCAGACAACATGAGCTTCATTGACGTAGATATGTTAAGACTTTTTTAATAGTTTTTCATGTCTAAGGCAAATATATGTTCGTTTTGTTTTGGTATGAAATCTATGAATGAGAACAGTCTAGAAGTCTGATCTACCAAGATTGATTAAAAACTTGGCAGATTGATATCCATTCTACTTCCTTCGACTTCCGGTAATTAAAGACTTCGTGGATTGGGATTATAGGATCTGGAGCAATATCTGTCAATTATCTAGAACTACGTGACAAGTTTGTTCAATTCACATAAATAAGTCCGTTTCAAACTGTTTCTCCCTAAAGCCTTCCGTAAATGTCATTGATTTTAGCCTATTGCTGAAATGAAATAAAAATATAAAGTATCTATGCCTATGACATAAAGCTGATGTCTATTGCGAAACTGGAATACTTAAACATTTATTCATTAGAAACGTGATCATGCTTTTCCTTTAATCTTGTGCTCTACAGTACTGGTTTTCATTTTTCATATTATTGAATCAAAATGACGAAAACAACAACAGAAAGGGCAGCTAGAGTATAAATGTATCGTACAGTGACACTAACGGAAGCACCAACATCATACAACCACTGAAAGCTGCACAAACTACAAAAACAACAACGACAAAATAGAAACTAATATACAAAACCAACAAGGGAACACCAAATAAGACCTATTCCAGCATTAAACAACAGTAAAAACAATTTTATTCAGACATTTTTTATCCGTCTTTCTTGAAGTTTGACTCGGAGCCTAAATACACCAAGGGATCTTGGGACCGACGCCAGAATCTGAAATATATCTAAGAGATTTGACATTTTCTCTCTCCCAGGCTTTAGTCCACTCCTGCTGATCCACCCTCCGACCACTACATCTGGTGGCCAGCTAGCTGACTTTTCTGTACTCTCCGCTGTTGAAGTACTTTACCAGGGAGTGTAAACAATAAACGGTGGAGCCAGAAGAAGATTACTCGCATGTTATAACTGTTACTGTGTCACAAACCAATCATTTGTTCAGCACGCATTAATTAACATGGACTGCAAATTCAAGTAAACATTGCCTAATAATTGCATTCTGCGTCCATCCTTTTTGTTCGGCATTTTACTTTTAAAATTATTCTAGTGATTAAATTAGAACATTTAACACACAAATAAAAACATAAAAACAGCATTATATCATTCCGTACAATCTCATCAATATCTCCAGATTTTTCTTGTGAAAGTTCTTAGTTAAACACAGTTAAGGACACCATATTGATTTGATAAAAGTAGACATTTCGACGTCTGGTCAAATTGAGAATCAAAAACCCTGATCAAAACAAGTTAGGTACTGCTTTACAGTCATTGTCATTCTTGATATTCCAGGGGTTACTATCACTGTCCGTCCGTGCACCCCTGGACAATACCATAGTGAACATGAAGGCTTTTTATGTGACAACAAATTGGACGGGTAGTTTGGTTCTCTGATGTACAATGTGCATCAAAAGAATCGAACATCTTTATTAACCTTCTAATGAAGTATCTGTAGGCCTGTGATTGGTCAGATTTTTTTCCTCCTAAAATGCCTTCAGTTTTGCTATCATGTAGTCCAGGGATACCTCGATAGACAGTGATAGTAACCATTGGAGGTCTAGTATGTCTGTTACGCCCCATGTCCACAGTATATATATAATAAGCCAATAATGAAGGTTGATTATGTATTGTTCTGAATTATCATAATTACATGGCGAATTCCTGACACGTTTCCTGAGATTAGCGGGCCATCAATCCACGTCTGATCAGCAGCCTTCGCACGTCCACAGGCGCGTGTTGTTGGTGAAAACGTGAGGCGTGAACATTTACAATGTACATGTACAATTAGACACGCTGGATACCATTTTGGTACAAGATCAAAAGGTACGCTGCATGATAAAACATATTAGTACCTGTATTAAAACTTTTGCGTACTTATTGACTAAAATTGAAATTCGGTAGATTGTTGATGTACTGGTGTGTGTTGATGATTGTTGATGTAACCATCACGCTCGTCCCCAAGTCTTATCTAAACTTGCGAAAGTCAACATGTCAACAAGCCAGATGTAATTCTGTACTTTCATATGAAAGTAAATATTTTCGGACGAGTTGATGTGATACAAAACATGTGTAACTCGAGTATGTATACCTGTAGTAAACATCAACAGTCAATTTAGACAGTAAGTGGCTACGTCATCAACTTATGTACACAATAACGGCCCCGTGCCCCTTACATGGACCTATTTTGTCACGTACTTTGGTTCCGTGTTGACTTTACTAACTTATATAGTGTAATACAAGTACTGAAACTTGCTGGAACTAATTAGTACCAAGCCGAAATCAATAAAAATGGGGAGTTTTACTTTGTTTGTTATAGACTCGCTATTTGTGAATAACGCACATGTCGGTATTTTTGGTCCTATAACACTCCGGGCACCGTCATCACAAACATTCTCATATTTTTGTTTATATCGCCATAACATTAAACGTATTCTCGTTTACTCTTATAATCCAATTTAATACTGCTCAATTCCAAATTTATTGAGGACATTTTTCTCTAAAACAGTTTTAACCTATCACAGGCGACGTTTTATATAGTATGATCATGTACATAATGCTCTTTACACGCAGCATTATGTTATTGTTAATCCGAATGTATTCGATGTTTTAGTTAACTGGTAAACATTGTCTGTATTCTGTACACCTTGTCCTGTAAACATGTTTACACCAAAATATAACCAGGTTTGAAAAGGATCGAAATACTTATTAATTAATTAGCAGAGGTCATAAAAGGTCACGCACAAGGGCGGGGTGGGGGAGGTTATCCTCATGCTCAGTCGAATTTGGGATGGTCCGAGAACAACTAGATCTATTTATGTAGCGCGAAGACGTCTTTACTATGAATTATTAATCGATGCAGAACTGTTTACAATCCCAGTACTCCCTACTGTCCCAGCACCCGTGGAGTCTGCGTAAAGCACGTGTAGCTGGCGATGCAGGTGCCCGATTTTAATCTAACCCTAGATCAGATAAAGTTCAACGAAACTGATTAAATATTAAACATCATTTTTTCTAACAAGTGAAACAATATCTTTTTGATCTGCATTTGTACTTTACGGTCCTTGACAAACAATGGGAACATCCCTTGTTCAGGATTGATTCTAGATAGTCTGTCTATGCTTCGTTAACGTATGTTCCTTTATGGATCCCGAAGTGCCAGTATTAATTTTCTTGACATCTTTGAAGTCACGTGTCTTTTCGCACTCTTTTTGCTGTCTTCATATTTTCGTTGTTTTCTTATTCTGACTTTATATACACGATCTACACGTTTTATTTTGACGCAAAGTGATCTCTCTTAAATTCAGGGATTCGTTGTGATTCGTTGGTATATTACGTTGTCTATCGCTGTAATCGTACTCTCATTCGGCAAACCTCGGCCGATTCCGGTACCCTACATCTAACCTCGTTAGATGTAGGGTACCGGAATCGGCCGAGGTTTGCCGAATGATCGTACTCTAACAGTCTATTTCTTTAACTGTAAATCGGTTGTTGTTTTCTGTGAATGTATTTCCGGTGTCGATACCTTTGACTGTAATTATGCAATATAAATTTGTTGTAGATATTTTGACTATAATTCTGTTATTGTTTTTGGCTGTAATCCTGTTGTTTTGTTGCTGATCTCTATGGCTCCGTTGTTTACAACGGCAATATTGTAGCTCAAAAGACTTTTAGACAGATAATGGTGTTGACTAGCATAGTAGGACTGGTTCGTTTTTAGTTGTTTATATCTTTGGCTCCGTTGTTGATATAGTTTGCTTTGTTATTGATATATTTGACTGTAATTCTGTTGTGATATTTTTGACTGTAATTCTGTTGTGATATATTTGACTGTAATTATGTTGTTGATATATTTGACTGTAATTCTGTTGTTGATATATTTGACTGTAATTCTGTTGTTGATATATTTGACTGTAATTCTGTTGTTGATATATTTGACTGTAATTCTGTTGTTGATATTTTTGACTGTAATTCTGTTGTTGATATATTTGACTGTAATTCTGTTGTTGATATATTTGACTCTAATTCTGTTGTGATATATTTGACTGTAATTCTGATGTTGATATATTTGACTGTAATTCTGTTGTTGATATATTTGACTGTAATTCTGTTGTTGATATATTTGACTATAAATCTGTTGTGATATATTTGACTGTAATTCTGTTGTTGATATATTTGACTGTTATTATGTTGTTGATATATTTGACTATAAATCTGTTGTGATATATTTGACTGTAATTCTGTTGTTGATATATTTGACTGTTATTATGTTGTTGATATATTTGACTGTAATTCTGTTGTTGATATATTTGACTGTTATTCTGTTGTTGATATATTTGACTGTTATTATGTTGTTGATATATTTGACTGTAATTCTGTTGTTGATATATTTGACTGTAATTCTGTTGTGATATTTTTGACTGTAATTCTGTTGTTGATATATTTGACTGTAATTCTGTTGTTGATATATTTGACTCTAATTCTGTTGTGATATATTTGACTGTAATTCTGTTGTTGATATATTTGACTGTAATTCTGTTGTTGATATATTTGACTGTAATTCTGTTGTTGATATATTTGACTATAATTCTGTTGTGATATATTGACTGTAATTCTGTTGTTGATATATTTGACTGTTATGTTGTTGTTGATATATTTGACTGTTATTATGTTGTTGATATATTTGACTGTTATTATGTTGTTGATATATTTGACTGTAATTCTGTTGTTGATATATTTGACTGTAATTCTGTTGTTGATATATTTGACTGTAATTCTGTTGTTGATATATTTGACTGTTATTATGTTGTTGATATATTTGACTGTTATTATGTTGTTGATATATTTGACTGTAATTCTGTTATTGATATATTTGACTGTAATTCTGTTGTTGATATATTTGACTGTTATGTTGTTGTTGATATATTTGACTGTAATTCTGTTGTTGATATATTTGACTGTTATTATGTTGTTGATATATTTGACTGTTATTATGTTGTTGATATATTTGACTGTAATTCTGTTGTTGATATATTTGACTGTAATTCTGTTGTTGATATATTTGACTGTTATTATGTTGTTGATATATTTGACTGTTATTATGTTGTTGATATATTTGACTGTTATTATGTTGTTGATATATTTGACTGTTATTATGTTGTTGATATATTTGACTGTAATTCTGTTGTGATATATTTGACTGTAATTCTGTTGTTGATATATTTGACTGTAATTCTGTTGTTTATATCCTTGGCTCCGTTGTTAATACTTATTGTTGCAGTTATGTTGTTCTTTTGTTGATATCTATGGCTCCGTTGTTGATATCTCTACTCTGTGATTGTTGACACAAATCCTGTTACCCACTCGCGATCGGGAGGTCATTGTATCTGCGATGACCCTTCGTGATATCAGCTGTCTGGTGACAAATTAGGACTGGTTTGGTGATAAAACATTTATGCATACAATGTACTCTTTAATGGCCGCGTCATAACATGTGTCAGGCGTGTACAGCTGCATGTTCTGAGATATGGATGCAATGTCCATGATGCATCGATCCTAGATCTCAAGACATACAATTTCAAGGTCATTTTACCTCGATGTTACATGAATATGATGAACACTAATCATCGTTAAGTCGTTAGCGTACATTAAAACATCTCCTCGTAGCTCATCAATGTCAGACAATGTTCCCACACACATATTTGTTAGGCAGACGATGAGGATGAGGTTGAAGATCATGGGGACAATGATATTGGCCAACGGTGAATTTACAGATGTTGTAGATACGATAACATAACCATCCCATTGAGTTTGATAAAGCAATACTATCATGACCTTTCATCGTAATTAAGTAATCCTTTTGATTCAAAACAAAGTGCGATCCAATCAGTTTGAACCTTTAATGATACCGATGTCTTTGTTAAATAACTGCTATCTCGTCTGACCTTCAAACATCAATCCGAGATAAATTTGACATTGACCGACATGACAGAGAGATTACAATGGTCTAGTTAGTTAAAGTAACCATGTAGACGATAGACTTACTTTTCATTCCGATATATGTTGTAATTTTTTACAAATGGAAAGAAAATGTTATCATGACCGATTGAACCACTCGATTTAAATTTTGTATATTTTTTTTAAAATCAAAATTAAGCTTTTGGCAATTGCCAATGACTTGAATCGAAGGAGAACTTTTTTTTTATTTACTTACCAGATTTAGAATCGACCAATCAAACTTTATTTTACATTTTACAGAGTTTGTAAAATAGACTAGGCATTTCATATTGTAAGTAATATGGTCACCATTGACGAGAGAAACAATGAATAGACTGATTCGAAACCAAGCTTCCGCACCAAAATGTACGCACACCATGTATCATTCTGATAGGGGCTTCATTCGAATCTGTCTCTACACCGATAGTAACCAGGCTTTACCCTAGTTTTGTTTTCATCTGTTAATAAAAAAAGTTCTCTTTCGCAATATCCTGATACCATCTGTAACCTAAATACAGTTAGTTTATGCATGGTTGATATCGGATCAAAGCAAACTCAAGCATCACATTCACACTATATATAATGTATGTGGGGATGTAGATAACATGTTATTGGCAGCCTTCGGCCAAAATGCCATTTTAACAGCATTACTATAAATGAATGATTTCGCTTGAGTGACGATGATATGTGTATGGTTATAAAGAGAAGGTCTATGATTTTGACTGTAAATTTTCGTAAATATGAATCAATGTACAACTAAGGTGCCACCAGCCATAATTTACTCATACATTTCAAGAGAGTCTCTTTGATGTTTATCTATCAAACTAGTATCAGGAAGAGAGTAAACAATTTTTTTCATAATCGTTTTTTACAAATCTTACCATAGGTTCTGGAGATTCAATCGACGACAAATATCACATTTGTTGCAAAGATTTTTGTCACAATATTGATCTGACGTGTGAAATAGAGAGAGAAAAGAATTAAAAAAAAAGCAAGTCAGTTGTAGCCTAGACATTTGCAACTTAAGAATTTGAACATTCTTTGACGAATTTCAATTGCGATAGTTGAATATGGATGAATGTTCTTAAATATTATTGAAAAGTATAGCAGTTACAGATACGTGTATATAGCAAGCCAATCTTGTCAGTTACGTTATAGATATTGTTCTCATAATAAATCGAGCCGCTTGTGTACTAATACTTCTCATGGATTTATGTCTTATTTGAATAATGAATACATTTTCTGAATTAACTGTATGCCTTGAAGGACCGACTGGTTTCTTGTCAAACTTTCACACAGGTACATTATGTATACTTCGAGACGTCTAAGAGACCGGATGTACATTGCGCCGCCCTAACGTCGGGTTGATCTCCACCGGAAGAAGACAAATTGCCATCATTGGAAAGGGGGATCGAATGTCTGTGAAGACGTCCGTACCGGTACCACCCAGTTGTACGATATTAACTCTGCAGTGAGGCGTCACTTGTTACAATTTATGTCATTAGGTATAAACAACACACCCTTTGTGAAAGATTAACACGACGGAAAACTCCCCAGACTGCCCACCTAATGTACTCGTAAGGTGTACAAATTGTACCACAGACTCCATCTCAGTAAAGTCAAACTCGTTTACGTACCTCTAACGTAATCATTTACTTCCGATGGAAACCACAATTTGATCTCAAATATTAGATCTGTATCATGGATAAAAAGTCGGCATTGTAAAACATTATATACATCATAGAGTCAGACACTTTCATAAGTGGATACAGGAAATGTCACGCGTATCAACACTTGAGGTTTTTTTCTTGTATACGTACCCTGTGTTTCAATTATCTGCCATATATACATACAGACATTCAAACATTTCGAAAACAACATATTTTTTATGCCTAATATCTAGATTGGAAATGAAATTGTTTTAAAATCATAATTATGCAACTGTAATGCATTCGTAACCAGATCAATGTAGGTGTATTATATTCTGCATCCGTACATGAAGTCTTGGTTTGGCTTATCAGATTAACACCCTATTAACAGTCAGGGTCATTTAAGGACGGCCTCTCGATCAGTTGCATTTGTGTGGATCCGATGTCTGTTTTGGGAGGCTGTGGCCTATTGTGCTGCGTTTTCTTGTTAAGGTTGATTTTTTGCCCTTTTTATAGGGATATCTCACCTGAGCATGGCACAGAAGACACCGAACAAGCACAGCATCAGAAACTACCATTTTGATAGACTCGACCAGGGAGCAGAACCCAGAGCCTTCTCCTCAGGGGCGAGCACTCAACTAAAGGCCAAAGTTGAGGCGATGTCAAAAGAGACGTTAGGAAGAAAAATTCAGTTAGTAAGAAGAGAAGCGATGAGATCTTTAATTTAATCGTCTTTTATGATCATGCAATTTTGGCAGCAGGTACAATTATAACGTCCTTCTTGGTGGATAATACACGAGATCAATGTACTTGACAGGGATCGGGCTGACACGTTCTCCTAAAATTACATCAATGATATTAATGTTGGAAATGGTTGTGTTCAAAACCCCAAAGGTCAAAAGAGTATTTTACTTAATAAAATCCACAATATAATATCTTCAAAGTGATTTTACTACTGATTTTATTAGTATTTTATTAGTCGATTCACTTCCGACATTCTGTAGGAGTGACTGAAGGGTTGACCAGTTCATCTCCGTACACACCCTGGACCACAGCGTACCCGGATGTCCGACGGAGACCATGGCCATCTCACACCTTCCGCAATCTACCGTTATCGATTACATTAAATAATTGATTGGATACCGTGTATTAATTATACGCCAAGGAATTCCAGGATGTAGATTGTAGTTATAAGAATATCACCACACTTATTGACCAATATGAAACCAGAAACATATTAGTTATATGTTTTTGATGATTAATAAATGAATGTCCTGATAAACTGTAGATTTTACAAACTGTTAACTTTACAGTTGGTTTTAAGAATATTTAGAGTTTCAAAGTTTGATGATATCGCAATAAGAAATTTCAATTCAATTACTTAAAATGTTAAAATTTTTATTTGTTTACACGTTTTTTCTTTGTTATTTAGGGATTAACTTGAATAATTTTTTTTTATGTTATGGAGATATTACAAGCTTCGCGGTTTATTTAGAGTACACTCAGATTTTTGTGTTATATCTCCATAACATAAAACTATTCAAATTAATCCTTATAATTCAACTTACTAAAGATAATCTCTTCCATATTCAAAATTCATTTTGAGAATCTTTTTTCCTTTATGTGCTGATAAGTATTTTTTAAGCCAATAAAAATGCTCGTTACAAGCAAAATTGAATTATTTTATAATAAAAAATGGTACCGATACATGTTTGAGAATCCTGCTAATAACGGTAAAGCTGACAGTACTGTGAATTTGTACATGTCTTTATAGATCTATATCAATACGCTAATTTTGTTGTGTTTACATCAGATTCCACGAATCTTTATACTACTTATAATTACTCGGATTGGTCTGTAAGACGATACCTCGCAGAATGTGAGGAAGGGTCAGTGCCCAGCCATCCACTTCCGCTTTGTGTGTGTACGTGTGATGTCGGGACCATGAAAGGCCAACTTTACCCCTCCCGTCCTAATGTCACGTCACCAATACCATAACAATGTACGGATACAATATAGTGTACAAAAACAAAAACGATTAAACCCCAATATAACAAAGGGTCTAACAGGATGGAGACCAGGGTGTAACAAGCCTTCCGGAAACTTAATCAACACCACTCAACCTTCCGTAACAATAATAGCGTGGTATAGAAATAACGATGGTGTAGAAAACTGCGGTATTGGGATGGTTTTGTTTGTAAACAGGGCCAAAGTAGTGACCACATACTCGGTAGTGACAGGCCGGACTGACCAGGAGTGACCGAACTGACCACAAGATTGTTTACACACTCGTCAGACTGACGAGCGATGATAGCGATGATGATAACGATGACAAGCTAGTTAGGAATGGTAGTACTTAGAGACGTAACTGTGACGTTCAGTGATTAGCAAGTGACTCTGATGTTTGTCATTCCTCTACGTGGGTATTAAAAAAGTAGGCTGACGGTTTTGTACGAAATAACACAAATATAGTAGAGTATGGATGTAAGGAAACAATAAAGTTGAATTGAATTGAATTATCACAATCTATTTTATCTACATAGTTCTTTAACAGTATTCTTCTTGTGAGAGAACAAATTAGCGAACAGTTTTTTTACACTACAAACATATATAGTATTCATTATCACCCTCTATATTTTATTTAAATAGTTCATTTAAAAATATTCAATTTAGGAGAGAACAATTAGCGAAGATTTATACACACATATTTTATATATAAATCAGAAAAAAATAAGGCCAACATTAGATCGTCATAGAGAGAAAAATATTGTTCACAGTTTTATTATGTATTGGTGATTCCATCTTTAAATATCCTTGCTGGGAGGCCACAGATTAGTTTTATATAAGTCTTATATAAAACAGAAAAGGAAATGGAGGCGGACTCCATAGCCTGAGTTTTTTACTTTATACAGGCGGCTGTATTAAGTTTGCCTTCGTCACTGACCAAATTGGACTTCAACAAGTTTTATAATATACATTTTTTTTTACATTTGAAACAAAGAAAATGACTGTGTGTTGAATACTAAGAGATGAGCCAGACTGAGATTTTACAGATGATAGATATTGGTGGTAAATCGATGGCGCCCTGTCAGGTCTCTGATTGTCAGCTGTGATGGATGTTATAACAGTATCAAATATATCATGAATATTAAAATAAAACGTTAACTATTAAAAGGAAACAATCCGACAGCATTATAAGTAGAAAGGTTTTTTCAGAAAGGTTTTCCTTTCCGCTGTTCCGGTCAATACCAATCTCCCAACCATGTTGATGAAATTGGACGAATTCCATAGACATATTTACGTCAATATTCCACAACCTGCCGTGATCCATGTAATACCATAGTGTTGTTGTTTACACTATTTATGGTATAATTACGTCGTATTACACAGGCTATCCTTAGAATCATGTGCGGTAACCGAAAGGGATAGTCCTCTGATCTGTGTACAGGGTGGAACAGTTTACGACTCTACACGGTGATACCGCCATGAGAAAAAGTGCGTCGTCATGTACTAATTATATATGATAGGTGACATTCCTAGTGTCATAGTGACGGATCACTGAAATCGTCCTAGTATTCTGGTTATAGGGATAATATCAATGGAGAACAGAATGTTGTTATGTCGCCATACAAAATATATAAGTTCTATATTTAGATGTAGATGATATTACGCGGATTTCATCATCAGTGTCATAATTACCACAATTTGTCCTATCAACTTATTGACTTTTTGTCTAAGACTGTGAATAGCTATATAAAATTTGACATATATCTTAATTATAGACATAGTATATTAGCACGCTATTATATTTGACGAAATACCATGCAACGGAAGGAAGAATTATAATAAGGCAAAACAAAAAATAATATGTCTGTTTAGGGTTACCCGACCGACCATTTTTTATCCACTTTTCTACGAAAAACAAATTAACAGCCGGGATTTCGATCTCAAACTCCGGTTCCGACCAATATTTTAGAGTGAAAGACACTGAAAAAAATATCCTCCCGACCTTCCGACCCTATTTTTTTGCCAATGTAACCCTAAACTAGAGACTTATTATATCTAAGTCTCTGCCTAAACAGACATGATTATTTCTTTTTGCCTAATAATGTACATGTGTCTGTTAATGTATTTTGATATTTCAAAATGAGGAAATCGAACATAAGATCACAATAGCTGTATTTACATGGTAAGTCAACCATATCGATTCATTGTTCCTGTTATTATTAAAGTTACAGAAATCGTTGAAATCCGGTTCGATCTATTATGTTGCGCAATCCTTCACTACGTCACAGAGGTGAATGGAACGGTGACGTTATGTAGACCGGGAAGGTTCAAAGGTCAAACATCATTCGTACAACTGAAACACTAATATCCGTATGTTCTAGAATGATATCAGTATAACCAATTCGAAACAATTTAAACCCCAATAAACCCCATCTCGTCATTTCACGTTAACCTTAACACTTTAAACAATCTCCAACGAAAATCAATGAATTCATTCCATATTTTCTCTCTCTATGTTTTATACTTAAAACACATACGTGTTCCGTAAATGAGTTGAAGTTATGATTGATACATTAATGCTGAGTAATGACCCCCGGGCCATCTGGACCCTGGGAGATGAAATAGATAGCGTTTATGTGTCCTAATTAGGCCAGACTACTAACATACACAATAAAAGCTTTTGTACGTTCTACACTCGAAATACTTTTCAATAGCTTTTCACATTCTTCCTTGTTGTATAAGCTCGGAATCTCTTTTAAATACACGAACTTACCAGAATGAACTCTACAGATGTTATCTCAACAGTCGGAATATCTACGGAAAAGGGACTTAAAGGCCTTTTTATAGCATGTTCGCCAAGTCTGGAGCAGATACCATAGAAACCAGCGGACTAATGGGTTTAGTGAGATACACAACTAATCTGTAGGATCAGAGGGATAGTGCTGATGTACCCTGTACCAAAAAACCCCGCCCATGTCAGTCATGTCAGAGTACGGACAGACAACCCGATAGGTAATAATTAGTGTTAATTGAATGTTAGTAGAATATAACCCCTGTGGCGACACCGGAAATAGTCCGACAAGTAACACTCCGGGCAAATCCGGCCCGGATAATCAAGTGATGTATAATGATAGACCTATATATCATTTTTACACTTCCATGAACGCTCATCATTGGTACGCACATGTAAGAATTGTCCTGTCTGTCTATATAATTCATTGGATTAAGGTTAAACCTGAATATGTTTTACTCTGTATCTTCCACTCCCAGGGCAAAGACCCACGTAACAACAAAATTATCACCCTAATTGACGTTATCTGATGACAAATGATACGAAACCTTAGCTTGCTCTCGATTTAAAAAGAACTGATTCATTTTGTGTTCTTGCTAAATTTTCCGATGAAACGATTTGAGATTGAGCTACAAATGTAGGCATTTGCAGAAAATATTTATAATGCGCACTTTGCCTTGGTTGGTTTATATAGTAGTAGTGGCAAGTAAATGTAAATATTTAGAATTAATAATTCACTGATAATAAATTGTTGATCTTCCCTATTGTCTATTGATAACGAAATGACTTACTTAATAGGAGTGTGTGATGACGAAGCCTGTTAATTTATCTGTTGTAATTAATAACTTACACAGTCAACAAACTCCTCCGACATTCTGCCTTGACACTTCATTATAAATGCGAAAACAAGATAAATGAAGGTACTTGTCTCGTCTTTGATTTGAATAACAATGGACTACCATGAAGTTTTAAAATTTAATCACGAACTCCGACCCCATACTGTATATATTGAAACATTAATGTGAAATGAACATTCACCGTTTATGTGATATCAGAATGAATAAATGCCAGCTCCGGCCACACGTGTGTACAGATAACGTCGGCCTGACCCATTTATTTCTTCTCTATATGCAATGGCGGGCTGTCTCTCAACGTATAGCAATACACACTGCACACATACACACTCCAGTCACATATCTCCCGACAGACCTGACCTTATGACCCCGAGGATATCAATGGATCGTAGACATTAGTATAGTCCGTCCACTGCGACGTAAATAACGAAAAAAATACGATTTCACAACTCATGACAACTGTGTGTTTTATTTTAAATGATGACTTTGTATCGTTTACCGACTTACATATTTAGGTTCCCCCGTCATTCTTCATCTGAACAACTCACACCATACCGCGTAGTGATATTGTCGTAACCTACTATTTTTAGAGAAAGTAGAGCGCTCTTGACTATGATTACCACCAGCCTGTAAAAATGAATGACCTAGTCCTCTAAATATGGAAAATAAATCCATTTGAAGGCGGGGCATAGCTACGTCACCTGCTCTCCGATTGGTTGAGGACGTGTTTGTTTATGCCGTCAGTTCTCATGCTCCATAAAACGGAGAGAAGCTATAAATCGGAGTGTAGAGGAAAGTTGGGTATTATGGTCTCGTGTTGACTACAAGTTTCACCACAAACTAGAACAAGTATGGAAATTAACAGTTGTTGACCAGGGATATAAACAACAACATCTTGTTGTCTAAAGGATCTCATACCTTGTGTTCAGGTTTTTACCAACCAATTTATATTTCTCACTGCCGACGTTGTTGATTTGCTCGTGCCGTCGACAAGCGGATTACCGGCCCTTTAACGGATTGATATTATACGTTTAGTGTTCAGTTAAAACTTTCCCGTCGCAGATGCCTTGCGTAGAGTGTATGCTTAAAATGTCAGGAGAATTCGTGAGTCCTGAGGGCCTTGTCGATCAATTCGGGTCCAGTGATTCTCCCCTTCTCCTAGACTGTCGATCGCAAGCCGATTTTACCAGATCTCACATTAAAGGTGCTATTAACATAACGCTACCTAGCCTTATGCTCCGCCGTTTAAAGAAAGGAAATCTTAAACTGTCTTGTGTCATTCAAAATAACGAAGCAAAGGAGAAATTCAATAAGCTTTGGAAATCCCGAAGTGTCGTGTTATACGACGATTGTGCCACGGATCCTAACTCTAACCCTTCCAGTATTGTCGAACTCTTACTGAAAAAGCTGAATCAGGATGGAGCTAAAACAAGCGTTCTTACCGGTAAGTTTTTTTCATTGTCTATATATGTGTCAGTGTGTTATAAAACTGGCATGACGAAAGATTGTCCATGTCATTTACACAAATATATCCCAGATAAGCCGATTATCGGTTGAAGTAGATACACAAGAACGCAAACAAGATGGCGCCAAATGTGGCCGTGAAGGGTAAATGGTCAGAAATGTTGGTATTTGTATGTGTCATGGCTCTGTATCCGTTGTATAAGGTTCGATTATAGGTTTACAGAGTTTTGGTAATTGAAGGGAACGTTTATTTAAACCCAGAGGAAGGTTCTCAACCGTCTTGGTCCACCGGCTCGATGACCTAGAGGTTAGGTAGAGCTTATATACAAATCCCCCATTCACCATAAGCATGAATAATGTATACAGACCCGCCAAGTTATTATGAAAAGGCACTGGAATACAATGGACAGGAAATAGATTAAACTTTATTGATAAAAATAGTCGAGTAAACAGTAAGAGGGGGTAAAGTCAACAGCGACTGTGGAGCGGGCCTTAGACACGACCGGAAACTCTATGATAAACAGTTAATGAGAGGCCACTCAGGTTTAGGGGGCGCTCCAGAGATAAGGTCTGTCGGGGATATCATTCATGACAGATAACAAGTGACCTTGACATAAATCACTGCAGTTTTAATTATAAAAAAACTTCAAAATAAAATAATACTAATTTTCTGTCTTTATTCCAGGTGGTTTTCCGTCGTTCGAGAACAGATATAGAGAACACTGTGTTGGCCAAGAGAATGTGGAAGAGACTATTTTTGGATTGTGCAATTTAAAAATTTCTGACGACTCTGGGAATGGTACATCTGACTCTGACTGTGATAATGTGAACTCGCCTACCGCCATGTCTCCTTTCCCAGTAGAGGTTCTCAAGTATCTCTATCTTGGCAACGCTCGTACCTCGGCAGATATAGGACAGCTAAAAAAGCACGGAATCAAATACATTCTTAACGTTACACCAAATGTACCTAACAAATTTGAAGAGGACAACGACTTTAAATATATGCAGATCCCTGTAGCAGACCAGTTGTCACAGAATCTTTCCGCTTTTTTCCCAGAAGCCATAGCATTCATTGGTAAGTGTTTAGTCGAGGTAAATTGGTACAGTTCTGGCCTGACATCTGAACCATGGGGTTAACGATAGAAATAGCAACACGAGCGGAACGCCAAGCAAGCTTTTAACTCTAGCCACCATGTGGTTTTCTCGTCCCGACTGCTGTTTTGGGTATCGCTTTTCTCCCATAGAGAAAACGCACATATCATATTATAGTTAAATTGACGAAGTTATTTGCGGGAACTCGATGCGAGTGTGAGAGACCAGTGAAGTAAATAGAAATTAATGCCAGTGGAAGGTTCCAGTGGGATCCAGTTGGACAGGGATATAATGGATAATAATTATAATAATATGAGTACCAACCAAACAAGCACACACAAGAGCGATCGACATGGAACTTTTCCATAGCACTCTCCTCTATAGATTTAGATATATATATACCAAGGGAAATATTACACTTGTCATACATAGCCGTTACGCGTCAGTTCTCGCTGAACTCTTACCTGGCTATCAAATGTGTGTGTATTGGTGTGGGTTTCAAGGTGCCCTAGGCATTGACTAGCTGTCAACCGAGATGGATGGTATCTTCCGCTCCGCTTCAAAGTTTGCAGAACACTGACTACTACGTGAAAACAACAACTCATTCATACACAGTCTGAAAATCATTGACTACCACATGAAAGCAACAACTCATTCTACCACATGAAAACAACATGCTCTGTGAAATACTGAATACCAAATGAAAACAACAACTCATTCATACACAGTCTAAGAATCATTGACTACCACATGAAAACAACAGCTCAATCTACCACATGAATACAACATGCTCTGTGAAATACTGAATATCAAATGAAAACAACAACTCATTCATACACAGTCTACAAACAATAAATACCAAGTGAAAATATTCATATAAAATCTGCAAAACACTTGACTACCATATGGAAACAAAAACAAACTGACTACCACATGGAAACAAAAGTAAACTGACTACCACATGGAAACAAAAACAAACTGACTACCACATGGAAACAAAAACAAACTGACTACCACATGGAAACAAAAACAAACTGACTACCACATGGAAACAAAAGCAAACTGACTACCACATGGAAACAAAAACAAACTGACTACCACATGGAAACAAAAACAAACTGACTAGCACGTGAAAACAACTTGTCTTCCCAATACACCTCCAAGAAACAATGACATGAAAACAGTACGTCCATATATATTTTTAAAACAATTACTACCACCAAAAAGTATATATCAGTTTTTACAGAATACGACCTTGTATACAACAAGGAATACGACGTAAGCTTCTTTAGCTAATAGAATATATGTTAAGGAAATAAAATAGGAGGGGGCATGTACAGAGTACGTTTGAGGGGGACAACCTGTGTTACTTTAGAATGTTCCATGTAACTATTGTTCAACAAAAACTATGCGGGGCGGCGGCTGTAACAGGGAAATATTACACCGACATAACACATGCCAGAGAAACGAGAGAGAGACTGATAAAGTTAACATCTCGCTGTGCCGTCTACCACACTAACATTACAGCTAGTCGTGCCACCACGAGCACTTCGTGTGCACGTGAACAAAACAGTCTAGTCTTTGAGCGTTTCTGATGAGGGAAGTAGCGGCTATATTAAGGTCACAAGCATTTCCCTTGTTTTAAAAAAGAGCCAGCGCTATCAGCTATGCCAAGATTTCTGCGATACTCTGTATAATGTTGCCCATTATTGCCTCAAGCAATTGCCGTCAGATGGGATGGAGGGGGCAGGGGAATGTGATGTATACTACTGTAAGCAATAGCTTGGCTTGTTACCAGTTTGTGGTTTTGAGGATAAACGGCCTATATCTTCTACAGAACCATGAAAAATACGTTATTATATACTCTGATTGATATAAATATAATTTGTTTTCGTTTATGAACCGTGGCCTTGAGAAATTTAAAAGGTAATAGCTCATAACCAATTTAGCTTTGGGAAGAAATTTATATACACTCTGCTTCCTGTAGTGTTTTGAGCGTCCGTCCCAGTTATCAAACTTAATTGGTTCGGGGAGAGATAGCAGAGAGGGAAGATAACATCCCCTACACTAATCAATACAGACGACAGGAAACGTGACCTAGATACATTGTAACGTAAGCCCACATCCGCACACCAGCGCCACTTAGGACTCGACGCTGCAAACTATTCTTTTTCGTGTAAGCTTGCCTGGCGTTTCCGGCCTAAACACAGACATGCCTCATCAGTGTTTACATCCGCTAACATTTAACTCGGGGGTCAGTTCGGATAAGTTAAAATACCATGTCAATGTAATTCCTTTCTAGTTAGATTCATTCAGGCATATTTAAAGATGTTAATTCGCCAATGAACTTAAATGCCTTAAATTGCTTTTATGATATACTTCGGTAGTCTTTGATGTATAAGATCTCCATTCATAGAAACAGCACTTGATCGATAACAAAAACGTAACCATATTGTTATCTTTTTGTCTTTCCAGATGAGGCTCGTGAGCAGAGACACGGCGTGTTGGTGCATTGTCTGGCGGGCATTAGTCGGTCGGTGACAGTTACTGTGGCCTATTTGATGCAGAAACAACACATGAGTCTGAACGAGGCTTACGACCATGTCAAAGGGTGCAAACCAAACATATCTCCAAACTTTAACTTCATGGGACAGCTGCTGGACTTTGAAAAGACCTTAACTGGTGTTGACAGTTCAAAAGGGTTCTCATCGTGCTCAGCCCTCAAAGATTCGACCAACACACAACTAGTGGCGGAGACGTGATGTAGTACAGCTCTATTTCACCCAAATATCTCAGGCCCCCGGGTGCTAGCACCGCGTCCTGTGTAGATCCCGCCCCGTGAGTTGATCCTTTGCCTCGTTGGGAGAATGACACAAACTAAAACTGATATTAAATTAGAAAACGACCCGACATGTAGAGGTGACGCTCACTATAGCGGACTCACCAAGAAACTTTGTGCCAATAACACTGGTTTCCACCAGTAACCTCGAGGCTACCAATCAAAACCGCCAACTGTTTCCGGAAACAGAATCGAGGTAAACCGGAAAATGGCTTTGATAAGTGCCTTTTGTCTTTCATTGATGCTTTTTCTCTACAATATAATTTAGCATTTGTATCTCGACACACGGAGAATAAATGTAGAAACTACGGCAGCTAACAGTTTAGCTTTCAAAGCACACTGACCAAATCACGTGATGTCATATCACAACCATAGTACGCTTGACCAATAGACGACGGGTATGGAAACTCATCAGCCCACCGCCATTTATATTGTTACGGAGCGACATCTATCGGATGTCCGAGTTTGTTAGTTATTTCATTCATCAATTCATTTCATTGTGAAACATTTAAACTTCATGAAGTTATATTTTTCTCATAGTTCATCCCCATTTCACCCATAGTCGTACTCTATATATTTTTCATTGTTATAAAATATTAAAAATGTTATCATGGTTTGTCATTGTTTCGTTGTGTAATTGAAACTGTTTACAACAGAAGACAAATAAATGTCTCGTTTAATAGTGCTAATGCCGAGTTTATTGTTCTGGTTTATACACGCACCAGCCTCAATACACACACACAGCTTTTATAATGTCAAAACACGTCATTTACTCAAATATGGTCCGGTATGTTACGCAGATAATTAATGGGACCATCATCATCATCAATCTATAGCAATACGAAACACAGATAATTCATTGTTTGGCCATGTCACATATTAAAACAAATTAATGCCTACATCATTATCAATCTATAGTGATATGGAAAACAGAAAATTAATGCCTACATTATTATCAATCTATAGTGATATGGAAAACAGAAAATTAATGCCTACATTATTATCAATCTATAGTGATATGAGAAACAGAAAATTAATACCTACATTATTATCAATCTATAGTGATATGGAAAACAGAAAATTAATGCCTACATTATTATCAATCTATAGTGATATGGAACACAGAAAATTAATGCCTACATTATTATCAATCTATAGTGATATGAGAAACAGAAAATTAATACCTACATTATTATCAACAATAGTGATATGGAACACAGAAAATTAATGCCTACATTATTATCAACAATAGTGATATGGAAAACAGAAAATTAATGCCTACATTATTATCAACAATAGTGATATGGAACACAGAAAATTAATACCTACATTATTATCAACAATAGTGATATGGAACACAGAAAATTAATGCCTACATTATTATCAACAATAGTGATATGGAACACAGAAAATTAATACCTACATTATTATCAATCTATAGTGATATGGAACACAGAAAATTAATGCCTACATTATTATCAACAATTGTGATATGAGAAACAGAAAATTAATACCTACATTATTATCAATCTATAGTGATATGGAAAACAGAAAATTAATGCCTACATTATTATCAATCTATAGTGATATGGAACACAGAAAATTAATGCCTACATTATTATCAATCTATAGTGATATGGAACACAGAAAATTAATGCCTACATTATTATCAACAATAGTGATATGGAACACAGAAAATTAATGCCTACATTATTATCAATCTATAGTGATATGGAACACAGAAAATTAATGCCTACATTATTATCAATCTATAGTGATATGGAGAACAGAAAATTAATGCCTACATTATTATCAATCTATAGTGATATGGAACACAGAAAATTAATGCCTACATTATTATCAACAATAGTGATATGGAACACAGAAAATTAATGCCTACATTATTATCAATCTATAGTGATATGGAAAACAGAAAATTAATGCCTACATTAAAATCAACTATAGTGATATGGAAAACAGAAAATTAATGCCTACATTATTATCAACAATAGTGATATGGAAAACAGAAAATTAATGCCTACATTATTATCAATCTATAGTGATATGGAAAACAGAAAATTAATGCCTACATTAAAATCAACTATAGTGATATGGAAAACAGAAAATTAATGCCTACATTATTATCAACAATAGTGATATGGAACACAGAAAATTAATGCCTACATTATTATCAACAATAGTGATATGGAACACAGAAAATTAATGCCTACATTATTATCAACAATAGTGATATGGAACACAGAAAATTAATACCTACATTATTATCAACAATAGTGATATGGAACACAGAAAATTAATACCTACATTATTATCAATCTATAGTGATATGGAACACAGAAAATTAATGCCTACATTATTATCAACAATAGTGATATGGAACACAGAAAATTAATGCCTACATTATTATCAACAATAGTGATATGGAACACAGAAAATTAATACCTACATTATTATCAATCTATAGTGATATGGAACACAGAAAATTAATGCCTACATTATTATCAATCTATAGTGATATGGAAAACAGAAAATTAATGCCTACATTATTATCAATCTATAGTGATATGAGAAACAGAAAATTAATACCTACATTATTATCAATCTATAGTGATATGGAAAACAGAAAATTAATGCCTACATTATTATCAATCTATAGTGATATGGAACACAGAAAATTAATGCCTACATTATTATCAATCTATAGTGATATGAGAAACAGAAAATTAATGCCTACATTATTATCAACAATAGTGATATGGAAAACAGAAAATTAATGCCTACATTATTATCAACAATAGTGATATGGAAACAGAAAATTAATGCCTACATTATTATCAACAATAGTGATATGGAACACAGAAAATTAATGCCTACATTATTATCAATCTATAGTGATATGGAACACAGAAAATTAATGCCTACATTATTATCAACAATAGTGATATGGAACACAGAAAATTAATACCTACATTATTATCAACAATAGTGATATGGAACACAGAAAATTAATGCCTACATTATTATCAACAATAGTGATATGGAACACAGAAAATTAATGCCTACATTATTATCAACAATAGTGATATGGAACACAGAAAATTAATACCTACATTATTATCAACAATAGTGATATGGAACACAGAAAATTAATGCCTACATTATTATCAACAATAGTGATATGGAACACAGAAAATTAATGCCTACATTATTATCAATCAATAGTGATATGGAAAACAGAAAATTAATGCCTACATTATTATCAATCTATAGTGATATGAGAAACAGAAAATTAATGCCTACAATACTATCAACAATAGTGATATGGAACACAGAAAATTAATGCCTACATTATTATCAACAATAGTGATATGGAACACAGAAAATTAATGCCTACATTATTATCAATCTATAGTGATATGAGAAACAGAAAATTAATGCCTACATTATTATCAACAATAGTGATATGGAACACAGAAAATTAATACCTACATTATTATCAACAATAGTAATATGGAGAACAGAAAATTAATACCAACATTATTATCAACAATAGTGATATGGAACACAGAAAATTAATGCCTACATTATTATCAACAATAGTGATATGAGAAACAGAAAATTAATGCCTACATTATTATCAAGAATAGTGATATGGAACACAGAAAATTAATGCCTACATTATTATCAACAATAGTGATATGGAAAACAGAAAATTAATGCCTACATTATTATCAACAATAGTGATATGGAAAACAGAAAATTAATGCCTACATTATTATCAACAATAGTGATATGGAACACAGAAAATTAATGCCTACATTATTATCAACTATAGTGATATGGAGAAACAGAAAATTAATGCCTACATTATTATCAACAATAGTGATATGGAACACAGAAAATTAATGCCTACATTATTATCAACAATAGTAATATGGAGAACAGAAAATTAATGCCTACATTATTATCAACTATAGTGATATGGAACACAGAAAATTAATGCCTACATTATTATCAATCTATAGTGATATGGAACACAGAAAATTAATGCCTACATTATTATCAATCTATAGTGATATGGAACACAGAAAATTAATGCCTACATTATTATCAATCTATAGTGATATGGAACACAGAAAATTAATGCCTACATTATTATCAATCTATAGTGATATGGAACACAGAAAATTAATGCCTACATTATTATCAATCTATAGTGATATGGAAAACAGAAAATTAATGCCTACATTATTATCAATTTATAGTGATATAAGAAAAAGAAAATTAATGCCTACATTATTATTAACAATAGTGATATGGAAAACAGAAAATTAATGCCTACATTATTATCAAAAATAGTGATATGGAAAACAGAAAATTAATGCCTACATTATTATCAACAATAGTGATATGGAACACAGAAAATTAATGCCTACATTATTATCAACAATAGTGATATGGAACACAGAAAATTAATGCCTACATTATTATCAACAATAGTGATATGGAACACAGAAAATTAATGCCTACATTATTATCAAAATAGTGAATACATGGAAAACACGAAATTAATGCTACATATTATCACAATAGTGATATGGAACACAGAAAATTAATGCCTACATTAATATGAATGAAACAAAATTATGCTACATTATATCAACATAGTGATATGGAAACAGAAAATTAATGAAATGCCTACATTATTATAACAATAGTGATATGGAAAACAGAAATAATGCCTACTACATATGGAACACAGAAATTAATTACATTATTATCAATAGTGATATGGAACACAGAAAATTAATGCTAAAAAAAATTGAATGAAACAAAAATAATGCTACATTATTATCAACAATAGTGATATGGAACACAGAAAATTAATGCCTACATTATTATCAACAATAGTGATATGGAACACAGAAAATTAATGCCTACATTATTATCAACAATAGTGATATGGAACACAGAAAATTAATGCCTACATTATTATCAACAATAGTGATATGGAAACAGAAAATTAATGCCTACATTATTATCAATCTATAGTGATATGGAAAACAGAAAATTAATGCCTACATTATTATCAATCTATAGTGATATGGAACACAGAAAATTAATACCTACATTATTATCAACAATAGTGATATGGAACACAGAAAATTAATGCCTACATTATTATCAAGAATAGTGATATGGAACACAGAAAATAAATGCCTACATTATTATCAAAAATAGTGATATGGAAAACAGAAAATTAATGCCTACATTATTATCAACAATAGTGATATGGAGAACAGAAAATTAATGCCTACATTATTATCAATCTATAGTGATATGGAACACAGAAAATTAATGCCTACATTATTATCAATCTATAGTGATATGGAAAACAGAAAATTAATGCCTACATTAAAATCAACTATAGTGATATGGAAAACAGAAAATTAATGCCTACATTATTATCAACTATAGTGATATGGAAAACAGAAAATTAATGCCTACATTATTATCAACAATAGTGATATGGAACACAGAAAATTAATGCCTACATTATTATCAACAATAGTAATATGGAGACACAGAAAATTAATGCCTACATTATTATCAATCTATAGTGATATGGAACACAGAAAATTAATGCCTACATTATTATCAACAATAGTGATATGGAACACAGAAAATTAATGCCTACATTATTATCAATCTATAGTGATATGAGAAACAGAAAATTAATACCTACATTATTATCAACAATAGCAATATGGAAAACAGAAAATTAATGCCTACATTATTATCAACAATAGTGATATGGAACACAGAAAATTAATGCCTACATTATTATCAATCTATAGTGATATGAGAAACAGAAAATTAATGCCTACATTATTATCAACAATAGTGATATGGAAAACAGAAAATTAATGCCTACATTATTATCAACAATAGTGATATGGAACACAGAAAATTAATGCCTACATTATTATCAATCTATAGTGATATGGAACACAGAAAATTAATGCCTACATTATTATCAACAATAGTGATATGGAACACAGAAAATTAATGCCTACATTATTATCAATCAATAGTGATATGGAACACAGAAAATTAATGCCTACATTATTATCAATCTATAGTGATATGGAGAGCAGAAACTAATCCCTACACTGATATCAATCTATAGTGATATGGAACACAGAAAATTAATGCCTACATTATTATCAATCTATAGTGATAATGAACTCTTTGTAAAACAGGAATAGAAATATTAAAAAATAAAAACGGACCACGTTCTTAGTTTGAGCAATATCAAAACAATACCAAGTTTAATGTTATAATCTCTTTCCCAACCATTGTTAGAAAGTTTAATATTCAAACATCAATCAGTTCACACTATAAAGGTTTCATCTCGTCAGGAAAAGAAGCGACCTACACAATAAAACTGCTTGTCATTCAAATGGGCATATAACTCAAGACAGAGAGCATAATGAAACAAATAATTTTGTAACAAAGCTTTAAACACTTCACAAAATATGCCACCTTGTAATATGTTACAATCAAATACATGCTATGTAATATAACACTGTAATACAATACATACCTACTACAACATTATTTATATGTATCGACAGAATATCATACATATAATTATGTAATATATAATCAACGTTATTCAATGACATGTACGGTGTCACAATATAACGAGATACAGTGACAGTGATTCACTGTGCAATGTAAGATATATGTAGTAAATATTGTATGAAAGAGACAATGGGTAGTGTCTACATCCCTTTGTTAGTGGGAGACTATGTATAAGGACTAGTATATAAGGTACCAGACAATGAGTAGTGTCTACATCCCTTTGTTAGTGGGAGACTATGTATAAGGACTAGTATATAAGGTACCAGACAATGGGTAGTGTCTACATCTCTTTGTTAGTGGGAGACTATGTATAAGGACTGGTATATAAGGTACCAGACAATGGGTAGTGTCTACATCCCTTTGTTAGTGTGAGACTATGTATAAGGACTAGTATATAAGGTACCAGACAATGGGTAGTGTCTACATCCCTTTGTTAGTGGGAGACTATGTATAAGGACTAGTATATAAGGTACCAGACAATGGGTAGTGTCTACATCCCTTTGTTAGTGGGAGACTATGTATAAGGACTAGTATATAAGGTACCAGACAATGGGTAGTGTCTACATCCCTTTGTTAGTGGGAGACTATGTATAGGGACTAGTATATAAGGTACCAGACAATGGGTAGTGTCTACATCCCTTTGTTAGTGGGAGACTATGTATAAGGACTGGTATATAAGGTACCAGACAATGGGTAGTGTCTACATCCCTTTGTTAGTGGGAGACTATGTATAAGGACTAGTATATAAGGTACCAGACAATGGGTAGTGTCTACATCCCTTTGTTAGTGGGAGACTATGTATAAGGACTAGTATATAAGGTACCAGACAATGGGTAGTGTCTACATCCCTTTGTTAGTGGGAGACTATGTATAAGGACTAGTATATAAGGTACCAGACAATGGGTAGTGTCTACATCCCTTTGTTAGTGGGAGACTATGTATAAGGACTAGTATATAAGGTACCAGACAATGGGTAGTGTCTACATCCCTTTGTTAGTGGGAGACTATGTATAAGGACTAGTATATAAGGTACCAGACAATGGGTAGTGTCTACATCCCTTTGTTAGTGGGAGACTATGTATAAGGACTAGTATATAAGGTACCAGACAATGGGTAGTGTCTACATCCCTTTGTTAGTGGGAGACTATGTATAAGGACTAGTATATAAGGTACCAGACAATGGGTAGTGTCTACATCCCTTTGTTAGTGGGAGACTATGTATAAGGACTAGTATATAAGGTACCAGACAATGGGTAGTGTCTACATCCCTTTGTTAGTGGGAGACTATGTATAAGGACTAGTATATAAGGTACCAGACAATGGGTAGTGTCTACATCCCTTTGTTAGTGGGAGACTATGTATAAGGACTAGTATATAAGGTACCAGACAATGGGTAGTGTCTACATCTCTTTGTTAGTGGGAGACTATGTATAAGGACTAGTATATAAGGTACCAGACAATGGGTAGTGTCTACATCCCTTTGTTAGTGGGAGACTATGTATAAGGACTAGTATATAAGGTACCAGACAATGGGTAGTGTCTACATCCCTTTGTTAGTGGGAGACTATGTATAAGGACTAGTATATAAGGTACCAGACAATGGGTAGTGTCTACATCCCTTTGTTAGTGGGAGACTATGTATAAGGACTAGTATATAAGGTACCAGACAATGGGTAGTGTCTACATCCTTTGTTAGTGGGAGACTATGTATAAGGACTAGTATATAAGGTACCAGACAATGGGTAGTGTCTACATCTCTTTGTTAGTGGGAGACTATGTATAAGGACTGGTATATAAGGTACCAGACAATGGGTAGTGTCTACATCCCTTTGTTAGTGGGAGACTATGTATAAGGGACTACATCTCTTTGTTATATAAGGTACCAGACAATGGGTAGTGTCTACATCCCTTTGTTAGTGGGAGACTATGTATAGGGACTAGTATATAAGGTACCAGACAATGGGTAGTGTCTACATCCCTTTGTTAGTGGGAGACTATGTATAAGGACTAGTATATAAGGTACCAGACAATGGGTAGTGTCTACATCCCTTTGTTAGTGGGAGACTATGTATAAGGACTAGTATATAAGGTACCAGACAATGGGTAGTGTCTACATCCTTTGTTAGTGGGAGACTATGTATAAGGGACTAGTATATAAGGTACCAGACAATGGGTAGTGTCTACATCCTTTGTTAGTGGGAGACTATGTATAGGGACTAGTATATAAGGTACCAGACAATGGGTAGTGTCTACATCCCTTTGTTAGTGGGAGACTATGTATAAGGACTAGTATATAAGGTACCAGACAATGGGTAGTGTCTACATCCCTTTGTTAGTGGGAGACTATGTATAAGGACTAGTATATAAGGTACCAGACAATGGGTAGTGTCTACATCCCTTTGTTAGTGGGAGACTATGTATAAGGACTAGTATATAAGGTACCAGACAATGGGTAGTGTCTACATCCCTTTGTTAGTGGGAGACTATGTATAAGGACTAGTATATAAGGTACCAGACAATGGGTAGTGTCTACATCCTTTGTTAGTGGGAGACTATGTATAAGGACTAGTATATAAGGTACCAGACAATGGGTAGTGTCTACATCCCTTTGTTAGTGGGAGACTATGTATAAGGACTAGTATATAAGGTACCAGACAATGGGTAGTGTCTACATCCCTTTGTTAGTGGGAGACTATGTATAAGGACTAGTATATAAGGTACCAGACAATGGGTAGTGTCTACATCCCTTTGTTAGTGGGAGACTATGTATAAGAACTGGTATATAAGGTACCAGACAATGGGTAGTGTCTACATCCCTTTGTTAGTGGGAGACTATGTATAAGGACTAGTATATAAGGTACCAGACAATGGGTAGTGTCTACATCCCTTTGTTAGTGGGAGACTATGTATAAGGGACTAGTATATAAGGTACCAGACAATGGGTAGTGTCTACATCCCTTTGTTAGTGGGAGACTATGTATAAGAACTAGTATATAAGGTACCAGACAATGGGTAGTGTCTACATCCCTTTGTTAGTGGGAGACTATGTATAAGGACTAGTATATAAGGTACCAGACAATGGGTAGTGTCTACATCCCTTTGTTAGTGGGAGACTATGTATAAGGACTAGTATAAAGGTACCAGACAATGGGTAGTGTCTACATCCCTTTGTTAGTGGGAGACTATGTATAAGGACTAGTATATAAGGTACCAGACAATGGGTAGTGTCTACATCCCTTTGTTAGTGGGAGACTATGTATAAGGACTAGTATATAAGGTACCAGACAATGGGTAGTGTCTACATCCTTTGTTAGTGGGAGACTATGTATAAGGACTAGTATATAAGGTACCAGACAATGGGTAGTGTCTACATCCCTTTGTTAGTGGGAGACTATGTATAAGGACTAGTATATAAGGTACCAGACAATGGGTAGTGTCTACATCTCTTTGTTAGTGGGGAGACTATGTATAAGGACTAGTATATAAGGTACCAGACAATGGGTAGTGTCTACATCTCTTTGTTAGTGGGAGACTATGTATAAGGACTAGTATATAAGGTACCAGACAATGGGTAGTGTCTACATCTCTTTGTTAGTGGGAGACTATGTATAAGGACTAGTATATAAGGTACCAGACAATGGGTAGTGTCTACATCCCTTTGTTAGTGGGAGACTATGTATAAGGACTAGTATATAAGGTACCAGACAATGGGTAGTGTCTACATCCTTTGTTAGTGGGAGACTATGTATAAGGACTAGTATATAAGGTACCAGACAATGGGTAGTGTCTACATCCTTTGTTAGTGGGAGACTATGTATAAGGACTAGTATATAAGGTACCAGACAATGGGTAGTGTCTACATCCTTTGTTAGTGGGAGACTATGTATAAGGACTAGTATATAAGGTACCAGACAATGGGTAGTGTCTACATCTCTTTGTTAGTGGGAGACTATGTTATAAGACTAGTATATAAGGTACCAGACAATGGGTAGTGTCTACATCCCTTTGTTAGTGGGAGACTATGTATAAGGACTAGTATATAAGGTACCAGACAATGGGTAGTGTCTACATCCCTTTGTTAGTGGGAGACTATGTATAAGGACTAGTATATAAAGGTACCAGACAATGGGTAGTGTCTACATCCCTTTGTTAGTGGGAGACTATGTATAAGGACTAGTATATAAGGTACCAGACAATGGGTAGTGTCTACATCCCTTTGTTAGTGGGAGACTATGTATAAGGACTAGTATATAAGGTACCAGACAATGGGTAGTGTCTACATCCCTTTGTTAGTGGGAGACTATGTATAAGGACTAGTATATAAGGTACCAGACAATGGGTAGTGTCTACATCCCTTTGTTAGTGGGAGACTATGTATAAGGACTAGTATATAAGGTACCAGACAATGGGTAGTGTCTACATCCCTTTGTTAGTGGGAGACAATGTATAAGGACTAGTATATAAGGTACCAGACAATGGGTAGTGTCTACATCCCTTTGTTAGTGGGAGACTATGTATAAGGACTAGTATATAAGGTACCAGACAATGGGTAGTGTCTACATCCCTTTGTTAGTGGGAGACTATGTATAAGGACTAGTATATAAGGTACCAGACAATGGGTAGTGTCTACATCCCTTTGTTAGTGGGAGACTATGTATAAGGGACTAGTATATAAGGTACCAGACAATGGGTAGTGTCTACATCCCTTTGTTAGTGGGAGACTATGTATAAGGACTAGTATATAAGGTACCAGACAATGGGTAGTGTCTACATCCCTTTGTTAGTGGGAGACTATGTATAAGGACTAGTATATAAGGTACCAGACAATGGGTAGTGTCTACATCCCTTTGTTAGTGGGAGACTATGTATAGGGTACTAGTGTCTACATCCTTTGTTATGGAGACTATGTATAAGGTACCAGACAATGGGTAGTGTCTACATCCCTTTGTTAGTGGGAGACTATGTATAAGGACTAGTATATAAGGTACCAGACAATGGGTAGTGTCTACATCCCTTTGTTAGTGGGAGACTATGTATAAGGACTAGTATATAAGGTACCAGAACAATGGGTAGTGTCTACATCCCTTTGTTAGTGGGAGACTATGTATAAGGACTAGTATATAAGGTACCAGACAATGGGTAGTGTCTACATCCCTTTGTTAGTGGGAGACTATGTATAAGGACTAGTATATAAGGTACCAGACAATGGGTAGTGTCTACATCCCTTTGTTAGTGGGAGACTATGTATAAGGACTAGTATATAAGGTACCAGACAATGGGTAGTGTCTACATCTCTTTGTTAGTGGGAGACTATGTATAAGGACTAGTATATAAGGTACCAGACAATGGGTAGTGTCTACATCTCTTTGTTAGTGGGAGACTATGTATAGGGACTAGTATATAAGGTAACCAGACAATGGGTAGTGTCTACATCCCTTTGTTAGTGGGAGACTATGTATAAGGACTAGTATATAAGGTACCAGACAATGGGTAGTGTCTACATCCCTTTGTTAGTGGGAGACTATGTATAAGGACTAGTATATAAGGTACCAGACAATGGGTAGTGTCTACATCCCTTTGTTAGTGGGAGACTATGTATAGGGACTAGTATATAAGGTACCAGACAATGGGTAGTGTCTACATCCCTTTGTTAGTGGGAGACTATGTATAAGGACTAGTATATAAGGTACCAGACAATGGGTAGTGTCTACATCCCTTTGTTAGTGGGAGACTATGTATAGGGACTAGTATATAAGGTACCAGACAATGGGTAGTGTCTACATCCCTTTGTTAGTGGGAGACTATGTATAAGGACTAGTATATAAGGTACCAGACAATGGGTAGTGTCTACATCCCTTTGTTAGTGGGAGACTATGTATAAGGACTAGTATATAAAGGTACCAGACAATGGGTAGTGTCTACATCCCTTTGTTAGTGGGAGACTATGTATAAGGACTAGTATATAAGGTACCAGACAATGGGTAGTGTCTACATCCCTTTGTTAGTGGGAGACTATGTATAAGGTACTAGTATATAAGGTACCAGACAATGGGTAGTGTCTACATCCCTTTGTTAGTGGGAGACTATGTATAAGGACTAGTATATAAGGTACCAGACAATGGGTAGTGTCTACATCTCTTTGTTAGTGGGAGACTATGTATAAGGACTGGTATATAAGGTACCAGACAATGGGTAGTGTCTACATCCCTTTGTTAGTGGGGAGACTATGTATAAGGACTAGTATATAAGGTACCAGACAATGGGTAGTGTCTACATCCCTTTGTTAGTGGGAGACTATGTATAAGGACTAGTATATAAGGTACCAGACAATGGGTAGTGTCTACATCCCTTTGTTAGTGGGAGACTATGTATAAGGACTAGTATATAAGGTACCAGACAATGGGTAGTGTCTACATCCCTTTGTTTGAGTGGGAGACTATGTAATAGGGACTAGTATATAAGGTACCAGACAATGGGTAGTGTCTACATCCCTTTGTTAGTGGGAGACTATGTATAAGGACTAGTATATAAGGTACCAGACAATGGGTAGTGTCTACATCTCTTTGTTAGTGGGAGACTATGTATAAGGACTAAGGTACTAGTATATAAGGTACCAGACAATGGGTAGTGTCTACATCTCTTTGTTAGTGGGAGACTATGTATAAGGACTAGTATATAAGGTACCAGACAATGGGTAGTGTCTACATCCCTTTGTTAGTGGGAGACTATGTATAAGGACTAGTATATAAGGTACCAGACAATGGGTAGTGTCTACATCCCTTTGTTAGTGGGAGACTATGTATAAGGACTAGTATATAAGGTACCAGACAATGGGTAGTGTCTACATCTCTTTGTTAGTGGGAGACTATGTATAAGGACTAGTATATAAGGTACCAGACAATGGGTAGTGTCTACATCCTTTGTTAGTGGGAGACTATGTATAAGGACTAGTATATAAGGTACCAGACAATGGGTAGTGTCTACATCCCTTTGTTAGTGGGAGACTATGTATAAGGACTAGTATATAAGGTACCAGACAATGGGTAGTGTCTACATCCCTTTGTTAGTGGGAGACTATGTATAAGGACTAGTATATAAGGTACCAGACAATGGGTAGTGTCTACATCCCTTGTTAGTGGGAGACTATGTATAGGACTGTATATAAGGTACCAGACAATGGGTAGTGTCTACATCCCTTTGTTAGTGGGAGACTATGTATAAGGACTAGTATATAAGGTACCAGACAATGGGTAGTGTCTACATCCCTTTGTTAGTGGGAGACTATGTATAAGGACTAGTATATAAGGTACCAGACAATGGGTAGTGTCTACATCCCTTTGTTAGTGGGAGACTATGTATAAGGACTAGTATATAAGGTACCAGACAATGGGTAGTGTCTACATCCCTTTGTTAGTGGGAGACTATGTATAAGGACTAGTATATAAGGTACCAGACAATGGGTAGTGTCTACATCCCTTTGTTAGTGGGAGACTATTATATAAGGACTAGTATATAAGGTACCAGACAATGGGTAGTGTCTACATCCTTTGTTAGTGGGAGACTATGTATAGACTGTATATAAGGTACCAGACAATGGTAGTGTCTACATCTCTTTGTTAGTGACTATGTATATAGTATATAAGGTACCAGACAATGGGTAGTGTCTACATCTCTTTGTTAGTGGGAGACTATGTATAGACTAGTATATAGTATAAAGTAGGACTAGTATATATAGGTACCAGACAATGGGTAGTGTCTACATTTCTCTGTTAGTGGAGACTATGTATAGGGACTAGTATATAAGGTACCAGACAATGGGTAGTGTCTACATCTCTTTGTTAGTGGGAGACTATGTATAAGAACTTGTATATAAGGTACCAGACAATGGGTATTGACTCCAATTCTTTGTCAATGATATACCAGGTTTACGACAATGACTGTTGTGTGGGAGTAGTGTGTGTGGGATGTATTTCTACATTCACACGCCCATTATTAGTACACATGTCACATGTACATCCATCTCTCTTTGGTAGGAGAGTATCTGACGTAACTCATTCCATTTAGTGTTCCATTGGAACTCTTGTTGCTGGTCATCATATTTATCTCTACAAACCTCTATACAGATTTTTAAAAAACATATGTTAGATATAGCAACGTCAATAGAAACTCCTGACGAAAGAAATTTGTGGTTTGCTGAGAAACGTGTGACATTTGTAAGTATTCCACTGGGGTGTTTTACTGAAATCATTTACAGTTACGTCTTTTAAGACGATTAGAATTAGCTTAGAGACCACATAATTTTCTCTCACCTGGTTTTGTAATCAGTTACTTCTTAAAGATACCCCACGAGATAGTCTTAACCAGAGAGGCCAACAACCTTTTATTCTACTGAATAGCACTGTCTGACATTCTAACAGTCTTTATAAGTTTGTCCAGTATTTTACTTTATTAATCATTTCCGTAACTTCAGAAAACAAATATCATTTATTGTTATAAACAGCATCCACAAACTCCATAAGGACCTAGTTTCATCAACGTTCGTTAACTGAAATCTTTTAATTTAAAATTCTCCTTAGAGAAGCATGACAGTAGCTCCTTAAGACTGAACTTCTGTGATGCTTTTCTATAGAAACTTTAAAGGTAAGAAATTCCTTCAATTATGGAATGAACAGTTATATGATCCCGCATTAAATTAAGATTTTTCTTTTATAAACACCTAAATCTAAAAAAAGTCCAGGAAATGTGTAGTTCAAGGCTCGTTACGGTCGACAACTTTTCATTATCTTGAATGTGAGTTTTAAGGTGTTCTTCATTCTGGTATCATAGTAACTAAGACATTGATTACGCAGACATGACTATTACATTATTTCAGATATCCTATTTACCCATACAATATGTATTTACATATTTCCTTATAAGACAGCGTGTAGCCATAATTTGTAGGAAATGTAAAAAATGTTCCTGTACTGTTAAAGTGATCCCGTGTATATTACGTGTATGATTATAGTAGTCAGAGCTTCATCAAGTCTCAATAACATCACATTTTGATAACTTTATCAAAAAGTACACATTCACACTAATTCTCAAAATTTACCAAAATGCTGGGCATTTCAACCCAAAAGTACTAGACTTAAGTAACATATTCATCAATGTTTGTCTATAGTGTTCCGGTAGATTAGGTACCCTGAATAAGTTTCAGTACAACTAGTATTGTTTTACAAACATATCATAACTTTAACAGCAACATCTTAGTCTCACCTTCCTCGACCATCGTCGAAGGTAAGACTAAAATGGGAGATGCAAGGGAGCATTATCGAGGACGCCAACTTGATAAATCGCAGTATCAGATTCTATAGTTTTCGTTCTTGAGATGGTTCCTCGTCAAACTGTAATTATAACCAATACGGATAATATAGAAGGGTTATAGGATTCAGTAAAGACTCTGCTCTATTATGTGCTTTACGTAACAAATAAAAAAACGAATATTTAACATTACCGATTCATTACCTTATGCCGAACATATTCCTGTAAATATTTATTGGCGTTATGAAAGTTATGGAAAATAACTGGATAATATCATTGTTTTGAATTCCATTTCCTTAACAGTCGCCTTATATAAACATGTTTCATTTACAAACTGTCAACAGTAAATAAACATGATTCATTTATCACCTGTCAATATGAACTAAACATGTTTCAATTATAAACTGTAAATATGACAGTGGCGTAGGAAGATGAAATGTAATGGGGGGGGGGGGGGGGGGGGGGCCCCCCCCCCCCCCCCCGCTTGCGCCCCGCATCCACAGGAGATACTTGATTTACTTTTTTTTCATATATCATTACATGTTAATATTATCCTTCTACACATCTATAGACAGTGGTGTCGCTAACGGGACATTAATGAATACGCAAATTAGCGTGCAAGTTTGGGGGGTCCGGGGGTATCCCCTTTAAAATATTATGCTTTAGAGTGAGTGAGATGAGTATTACGATGTATTTTGATGAATTTGCTAGCGAGATTTTGGCGTTTGAGTGATCCGGGGGGGTCTTCCTTGGGTGAAAAATGTACGATTGATAATGGCTGAGATGAGTTTTACGATGTATTTGATGAATTTTTGAGCACCGAAGGCGTGAAATTTTGTTTTTGGGGTCCTGGGTTCTCCCCCTGGAAAAAAAATACGATTAAGAATGGCTGAGATGAGTTTACGATGTATTTTGATGATTTTTCGTGCGCCGAAGGCGCGAGATGTTTTGTTATTTGGGGGAGGGGGCCCGGGGGTCTCCACCGAGAAATGATTTGGAATGGCTGACATGAATTTTACAATGTATTGTGATGATTTTAAAGCGTTCTTAACACGGTATTTTTTTCCGATTTAAAGTAACCCGCATGAGAAATGATAATTGTGAGTGTCGTCATACCATTATGCAACCCAGATCGATCTGAACACTGTTGTGTAACTCAAAATAATACTAAATTAATTGTCTTCCTAAGACATATAAACAAATTAATTTTTAAGAAGCATTTTTTGAAATAGTATAATCCCATGGTGGACATTTGTAGTCAAGTTAATGTGTATTAAATTTTCATTATTAAAGGTTTGAACATTACGTGCTTTATTCTCCCCCCCCCCCCCGCTTCCTACGCCCATACAGCATAAACATGTTTCATTTATAAACTGTCAATATGAAATACACATGATTCATTTACAAACTGTTAATATGAAATACACATGATTCATTTACAAATTGTCAATATGAAATAAACATGTTTCATTTATAAACTGTCAATATGAAATACACATGATTCATTTACAAACTGTTAATATGAAATAAACATGTTTCATTTATAAATTGTCAATATGAAATAAATATGTTTCATTTATAAACTGTCAATATGAAATAGACATGATTCATTTACAAACTGTTAAAATGAAATAAACATGTTTCAATTATAAACTGTCAATATGAAATACACATGATTCATTTACAAACTGTTAATATGAAATAAACATGTTTCATTTATAAATTGTCAATATGAAAACTGTCAATATGAAATACACATGATTCATTTATATACTGTTAATGTGAAATAAACATGTTTCAATTATAAACTGTCAATATGAAATAAATATGTTTCAATTATAAACTGTCAATATGAAATACACATGATTCATTTACAAACTGTTAATATGAAATAAACATGTTTCATTCATAAATTGTCAATATGAAATACACATGTTTCATTTATAAATTGTCAATATGAAATAAACATGTTTCATTTATAAACTGTCAATATGAAATAAACATGTTTCATTTATAAACTGTCAATATGAAATAGACATGATTCATTTACAAACTGTTAAAATTAAATAAACATGTTTCAATTATAAACTGTCATCATGAAATACACATGATTCATTTACAAACTGTTAATATGAAATAAACATGTTTCATTTATAAATTGTCAATATGAAAACTGTCAATATGAAATACACATGATTCATTTATATACTGTTAATGTGAAATAAACATGTTTCAATTATAAACTGTCAATATGAAATAAATATGTTTCAATTATTAACTGTCAATATGAAATACACATGATTCATTTACAAACTGTTAATATGAAATAAACATGTTTCATTCATAAATTGTCAATATGAAATACACATGTTTCATTTATAAATTGTCAATATGAAATAAACATGTTTCATTTATAAACTGTCAATATGAAATAGACATGATTCATTTACAAACTGTTAAAATTAAATAAACATGTTTCAATTATAAACTGTCATCATGAAATACACATGATTCATTTACAAACTGTTAATATGAAATAAACATGTTTCATTTATAAATTGTCAATATGAAATAAACATGTTTCAATTATAAACTGTCAATATGAAATACACATGATTCATTTATATACTGTTAATGTGAAATAAACATGTTTCAATTATAAACTGTCAATATGAAATAAATATGTTTCAATTATAAACTGTCAATATGAAATACACATGATTCATTTACAAACTGTTAATATGAAATAAACATGTTTCATTCATAAATTGTCAATATGAAATACACATGTTTCATTTATAAATTGTCAATATGAAATAAACATGTTTCATTTATATACTGTTAATGTGAAATAAATATGTTTCAATAACAAACTGTCAATATGAAATAAACATGTTTCAATTATAAACTGTCAATATGAAATACACATGATTCATTTACAAACTGTTAATATGAAATAAACATGTTTCATTTATAAATTGTCAATATGAAATACACATGATTCATTTACAAACTGTTAATATGAAATAAACATATTTCATTCATAAATTGTCGATATGAAATAAACATGTTTCATTTATATACTGTTAATGTGAAATAAACATGTTTCAATTATAAACTGTCAAACCTGATAAGCATTCAATTGCATGCTTCAAAATTATTGAAATAATTTGTTTTTCAATAGTCGATGTTGAATAAAAATTGTTGTATTCTTCTATCTTGTCTGTAAAACTCTGGCGTCTATACAATGTAGACCATAAATGTCATAATCTGAGTTATTATCTATACATTTATGAAATTTAGTCAGTTTGGGGTTCTTTGTTGTAAAGTTATTGAAGTTAGACCAAACCTTTATTTAATCCATAAGATTGGACCTTCATTTTAACGTTGAATCAATCAACACAAGTGACGTCACATGATTTATAAATGGTCACGTTTTGGAAGTCAATTTGATAATTATAGATTTTATTTCGACTTGGTGAGTATATATAGTAATTCTGGCAAACATATGTAAATCTGAAGGTTTATATGATAAAAATATACCTTAAATGATTCCTAATTTGCCAGATGGTGACCACAGAGATGTAAAGTTACCCGATATTTGGTATCGATTGAGATATATACGTAGTCGACGAAGCAGGTAATATTTCACTGTTGATCTCTTTCCTGAATCAAAAAACAAAATGTCGTTAATTAAACAAAGTCTGGATAAAACATATTGGCGATGATTCATTTTTCAGGGAGACGTTTTGCACTCTTGGTTTAGAACGTTAAACAAAAGGATTATACCAACGAACGGTGTTGAATATAGAAAATTTACGTTCATGTTGTGGTTGATGAAATAGTATTAACTGTCTGAATACACATGGAGGACAATATCACAAGTAATTAACAATTAACTGAAATTTAAAGACCTCCAACTCAATGTTATTTACATCGTTAGAGCAATAGGTGTAGCGTAGTGAAGTGTCATAAGTCGAGGGTCTCTGACGATGTGTTATTTATTTACCTTTTTGCCCTTGTTATGACAGCCGATGTTTCCTATACAATGTAGAAATCGGTTTGAGCCGGTTCTGCCAATGATACCCCATGACCTTACGATCGAGAGTTCTGTCTGTTTTACTTCCTCGTTGAGATTTCTGTAGTAATCGATAATAACCTAAAGCAAAGACTGACAGTCTAAATTAACCTTTATTACGGACGGATTAGTGGTATTATAACGATGATTCTAACCCAGTAGTGTGGTTTTTATAATGTCAAAGATAATAACTGTATGTAATATCTCTCGTCTGTAAACTGTTAGATCACTGATTGCCTTGTTTTCAAGTAATGGTGTAATTTATCCATCCTATAAAGAATTGTGTAAAATATCATAATTTTGTGTTAAAGTCCCCTCCGTATCCTGCTGATTGCATTGTGTTGCTGTATATTTGAGTAAAGGACGGTTTACGAAAATACATGATACTATCTTTTTTTGACAATTTCATTTTCAGTTCAGGTTGATAGAATCTCTTTTCGATTTTTATCTTACCTTCACACATATTTATTAACCCCTGTTTGCACCCTATTTGATAGTAATTGTCATCGGAGATACCTTATTTTGACAAATGATATCAATTATGTGTATTGGATAATCCGTAGTTTGCCTCTAAATTTCTTGATGTAATTGTCATCCCGTCGAGCAGTAAGTGTACACCTGGTGCAGTGTAAAGGTCGCCTAGGTGTGATGAGACAGTTTTTGTGTGTGAACAAAAGAATATCGCCTACATAAACAATCGCACATTCTTGAAGGTTAAGATAAAATTGAAGATGTGAAGCTTAGTCCAGGGTTTTGGAAAAGCCGTGTTTTTTTATTTAAATAATGTGTCCTGAACATTGTGGATGTTAGGATGTTTACATTGATGATACATTTTTATTTGTAAATGAAACCAAGATGTATATATGTATTTATCAGATAATCGCCAAAAAATTAATAAAACACTCAAACAGAGTTTTGAAAACCTTGTACAAAGAACAACTATAACGGAATGAAAAAAAACGGCGATAAGCACAAAGATGAAAAAGGAAATAAAGTCGAAACAACAAAATTATAACCCAGTGAAAATGAGATGTTAACAGTTAAAAAAAATAAGGGTGGAAATATGTTTTTAATATGTTTATTGTTTGTTATTTTGTATAGTGTAATTTATTGTTTCATGTAAATTGTAACTTGAGTATGGCTTAGTTGTACTTATGGAAGTACGCATTTATGTATATTCTTATATATGCCGAAGTAGGGAATATTTGTGTTTGAGTATATTTTTTATGTAGGTGTGCGGACAAGATGTGCTGTCATGGAATTTGTGAAAGGAAAAATCATTGTATTTCTGTGCTGTCACAGAATTTGTTGAAGGAAAAATCACTGTATGTCTGTGCTGTCATGGAATTTGTTAAGGAAAAATCACTGTATGTCTGTGCTGTCACAGAATTTGTGAAAGGAAAAATCACTGTATGTCTGTGCTGTCACAGAATTTGTTGAAGGAAAAATCACTGTATGTCTGTGCTGTCATGGAATTTGTGAAAGGAAAAATCACTGGAAGTCTTGGCTGTCACAGAATTTGTTGAAGGAAAAATCACTGTATGTCTGTGCTGTCATGGAATTTGTTGAAGGAAAAATCACTGGAAGTCTTGACTGTCATTATTGACAAAAAAGGATGGATTAATAGAGTATAGAGTAAAGTGTAGGAGAACAGAAATTGAAGGTGTAATGCGGGTACGAGGGAGGATATACTGCTAGGATGTAAAAATAGGATGGATGTGAAGACTTGTGTACTTACGGTTTTTCTTGTTATGGCGGTAGATGAGTATTTTTGTTTATAATGCCTGCATTCTCACCTTTGAGTTGGCGAAAGATATACATACACGATTTTATGACCGATTTGAAATCGCAATTTACAAATTGCTGAATAGATATTTGGACAAGAATTTACACTAACCAGCTATTTTCCAACTCCATAACGAATTTTCTGAAACAAAAGTAATGAAACAAACAAATTCGGTATGTTATGTTACGGTAAATCAATATCAAACAATGAGAATACTGTTTGTTGATCCATATATATGTCAATAAAATATGTAACAGATATTCTTGTATTGGAGTCCAATTAACTGGATAGCATAGCCTGAATGTTTGAGTTTGGAAATCTGATCATATGAAACACTTTCAAGTATTTTTTATTCTGATGGCGCTCAACAATGGTTTTACTGAGCCTTTTTATTCAGGAATGGCAGAGTGTACATTTTATTTTGATTTTTGCGATTCATGGGCAGCAGATACAGTAAAAGTTACAATATACATATTGTATCAGTGACGAGAATGTTACTAGCTGTCCTCGTTAGTTTGTAATAGTCAGATTATGTAACAGCTGAAGTATGGGATCAGAAAACAAAACAGAACCACCGGAATGACTTTGATGTTTGAACGTGAGGAAAGTCTGACATTTAGAAAACAACAGTTAAATGTTTGATTCCATATATCTTTTTGTCGACCAAAAGTAGAAAGCCTTTGTGATGTCGTAAACATTATTTTGAAATAGATTTGTTATATTAAAAAGGGTGAAAAAACGAAAATGTCAAGGCAACTGTAACTTCTTTACGTTGTGTTTGCCATTACGGCACTATTATGTTAAAAATGACGTTTTTTTCAGTAAATTGTTGCGATGTTGTTTTTATATTTCGTTGTTATGAAGGGTTTCTCAGTGTGTAGATCTGTTCTAAATGAACCCTCCGGTAAAGCTTTCAATGTTACCTCCGTATGTATGTAATCTATATATTCTCCCCTTTATCTTGTCAACAGGAACCATTATGTTCCGCTGAGTTGTCATTTGACGGTGATGACAGGAAGGGAAATGTGTCGACTGTACTGTCACAAGAGCTCCGCGCACAGTCGCACTCCACGACTTCCGGTGCGTTGTCAGACAAACGCACTAGGTGATCCTGTTGTTTGTCAAAGAGACTGGTCAATGTTAGATTTCCGGTAATCCCGCGAGCGGTCATTCGTCACTCTGAACTACATTTGGTATAAAGACGGCGTATAGTTTGGCGCTACAGGGAACGTATACGGTTATATATTACTTACATCCATCCACGTATCGATCGCTCCGGCCTACACACTCTCGAATACATTGTCAACAACAACTATTTCTCCTCGCAATCCAGTGTCTGGTTCCGATCATACGATTGTTAGCGGCTTTTAGATTTTCTCGTATGAATATTAGAAATAAGACCGTAAAACAAATCGCTGTCGGTAGACCGGGTCTAGGAGAATGATATCAGCCCTCGTTACGATCTATTGATCCTTCTATAAAACCGCTGTCGATCCCGTTTATCAAACACAAATGTTGTAAAAAAGATTAATTCTCTGGATAACCTTATAGGTTTTCACTACACATGGTAGAATAATAGCAGGGATGATCGCCAAACCTAGCGTCAAGGAACGGAACACCATTAATAATATAATGCAATGGTTTAGTCAAGACAATGGTCAATTAACAGCTTCATGCAACAATGAACTTTGAACAATAAAGAGGTTTATAGGCAAAAAGGATGATCAAATTACAATGTTCAATGTTCACTAATTACAAGCACAATTTAAGTGCCAAACAGTGCCCATTTTTAAGCAAATGTGTCAATGCTAAGAACCTTTACAATGGTCAAAGCTTTAGACAAAGTATTTCAATGTTTGGTGCCTTAGACAAAGTGCAACATTGTTCTATGCTTAAGTAAAATCATACTTGTGCTGCAACTAGTACACCACTGTTCGGTGCTTTAAATAGCAGTGTTCGGTGTTTTGCACGAAGTAAAAAATAAATAAACCGGTGTTTTGCACGAAGTAAAAAATAAATAAAATGTCCGGTGCTTTAGACGAAGTATAAAATTGTTCAATGCTTTAAACAAAGTACGAAAATATCAGGTGCTTTAGTGAAAGTACAAAGATAAGGGCCAAGTTTCGTGAACATTCCTTAAAAAGAATCCCTTATAATTCTCCATAAGAAAACATAACATATTTTAAGGTAGTCTCCTCAACTTCAGATTTTTTCCTTAACTTTTGAAATGTTTTTCTATGGGAAAATTTAAGTTTAGGAATTCCTAAAAGTTAAGGAATTTTCATGAAACTAGGCCCAGAGCTAAGAGATATGGTCAAAGACCAGTACTTAAGAACAAACTGCAATTATCAACATTTAGGGACAAACAGAAAGTTTCAAAACAAAGCAGAATTCCTAGCGTTATGAAGTGAGTGTAGACCGTATTGCTTCACACCTATTATACGTAAAAATCAGGGCTTCGCCGATACTTAACCATTCGAGTCTTCATTAATGCCACTGAATTGTGAATACAACCGTAAATTATCAATATTGCCCTGTGCTGCTTTAATGGTACTATTTTCGGCGTATTTTAATTTCAACTATATGTCGTGTTAAAACGCACCAGCGGGTTACCGAGTGCTGAGCTTGTTTAGAGACAGGCAAGGGAAAATCGATACGGGAAAGTTATGATTTGAAGACTCGGATGAAGGTGTGGTTTATGTTCGTGTAAAGGTCAGAGTGTCAAGTCTTGTTCTATCCATACAAAATCGACTACCAAAAGGAGATACCCCTTGGACTTCCTTGGTTCTTCAAGTATCAATTAAAATGGAGTATACCGCTGAGTTATGTGGCTTGTTTTAGACATTACGTATACCGTAACGTCAATAGGGAACGCTGTGACACTTGACCTGGACGATAAATGACGCTAGCTATGTCATAAGCATGTGCGTCAAATATGCCCGTACCAATAATGTACTCAACAATATTCCAATCGACAATTCTTACCTAACGTGATTAAAAGATAATTTTCGACTTTCAGACTTTTATAATGTATAACAAAAAGGGTACAAATGACAATGGGTCCATTGGATTCATAATCTAAAAAAAAAACTATTAAAAATAGTCCACATTTTAAGATTTTTTTTAAAGAAAAGTCGACCACGAACAGCGAATATGTAAACAAAATGTGAGTATGCACAATAACAACTAGAAAGAGTATGCTGGCAAGATAGATTCAGGCGATCCTAGAGAGTGAGCAGTCTCTTAATCGGATAGATTCAGGCGATCCTAGAGAGTGAGCAGTCTCTTAATCGGATAGATTCAGGCGATCCTAGAGAGTGAGCAGTCTCTTAATCGGATAGATTCAGGCGATCCTAGAGAGTGAGCAGTCTCTTAATCGGATAGATTCAGGCGATCCTAGAGAGTGAGCAGTCTCTTAATCGGATAGATTCAGGCGATCCTTGAGCAGTCTCTTAATCGGATAGATTCAGGCGATCCTAGAGTGAGCAATCTCTTAATCGGATAAATTCAGGCGATCTAGAGAGTGAGCAGTCTCTTAATCGGATAGATTCATGCAATCCTAGAGAGTGAGCAGTCTCTTAATCCGATAGATACAGGCGATCCTAGAGAGTGAGCAATCTCTTTATCGGATAGATTCAAGCGATCCTAGAGAGTGAGCAATCTCTTTATCGGATAGATTCAAGCGATCCTAGAGAGTGAGCCGTCTCTTAATCGGATGACTACTGTATATATGTACATGAAAATTCAGTGGCGACAAAAATTAAACACAAGCTTTATTTAAGAAACGTTCAAATTGTTTCGCATTTGGGAATTAAAGAGTTCATGTTGTCAATTATTATAATGAGATTTTGTCCCTAATCATGTCATAATCAGCCTGGAATGTTGAGACCGTGTTTCTCCAATAGTTGTCAAAGCCGATGTCCATCCACAATCAACGGTAAGGAGTAAACGTCAAATGGTATATTGTAATTGTAGTGTACAGTCAGTTTATCTCAAATTAATTATGCTCTCAGACAATTACTGCGTTAAATAGGAACAAAGGGTTAAGACTTATGTCAGACATCAAACGGATGTATATGTATGAAATTAAATTTAATGATATATCATCGTAATTGTTATTGCGAAATACACGAGTTTCTCTGTTGTTGCACAATATCAACTTCCAATAAATCATAAGTCAAAGTTTTCAACAGATGCCGAAAGGCGTTGCCAATTAATATGTTATTGTGTTGTAGCTGCAGTTGATGTATCCAATGTTCGAATTTCGTACTCTTGGCATTCACGTGGGAAAGAGTTAAATAAGTATGTCGTAAGTCCATTCAGTGTTTACGCTTTTCCTCGGAGTTGACCTTTCTGTAGTTCGTCTGGTGCTATCGCCTTCTACACTAAGTCTTCCCAGGTGGCGCTGCCGTTATCCGGAACATCCTACAATATACAATATAAAACACACTGTTGACGTACGTACGGAGAAACATGACTTTATAGCTTCTCCACGGACGGTCTATAGGGACGCGGCTCGTGATATATAGACGTATCTGTCTGGAGGTGTAGGACCCTGTACCCTTTCCTCTTTACTGACCAGATATGACGTGGGTATAATTAGAGGAAAGTGTAACACACATAACATATTCAGTCAGATTTACATGATGCACCATTCCCACTCATTAATTTGAATTTAAATGAACCTGCTTTTATAAACCGAATTTAAATGTCTCTTAGGTAAGGTTTAAATAGGTACAATGTCATAGATATATTATGGAATTATGGAAACAGGTTCAAAACATTCAATATTTTCATTCGTGAGGTCTTTTATTTTGAGTAGGTCATATGCATATTCACACAAGTCTAAATTAACATTTTTTAAATGAACATGCTTGCATCCATGGTATTACAGGGAAACTGGATATTACGACAGTCATAGTAAACTTTAATCGATTACCCCCCCACACACACACATCTTAGTTTGAAACTTAAAATCAGAGATGTTGTATAGACAAAAATGATCAAACCAAACTTAAGTGTTGTTTTTTTCAATATTGTAGAAACTGGTGGCCAGTCTACAGTGATAGTAACCACTGGAATATCGTTGATGCCTGTTGCTGTAAAACTACTTTCTCTAGCATGTGATTGCATTCATCCAAGTAAACTGAATTCGTTTATCTCCGCAAATTAATTACATTTACATCAAATATATTGATATTAATTTCATTGAAATTTATAAATCAGCTAATGTTTGCGCACCTATTTTGAAATAGAAATCGCTAAATATAGTAGTCCGAAAAACAGTTGGTTTACAGTGTTCGAAAGATAACAGTCGAACCAGTAATACCATCTAATACCATCAACATGTTGTAATGTGCAGGGAAAATAAATGATCGTCAGGTCATCCGCTCTAGGTCTACGTGGTACAAAACAATATACTATTGTAAACATGCTGACAGAGACCAAAGAGTTGTCGTTCTAAAGAATCTATTAATTTATATAGGGGACAGAACTTTGTAGACAGTCTGCATACTTTCAGCTAATTAGAATAAGTTTAGATCATTTTTAATCAAGGGCATTTAGAATTGATAATAATTTTAGGAAAATAACATACAAACAAAACAACTCTCTGTAATATTTGATATTTTCTAGCTATAATAGGTATTTTTTATCGTTACAAAAGGAATATATCAATATCAATTGTGCAAGAATACAAGTATACATTAATAACGTCTCATAATGTGAACAAGACAATATTAAGACTGCGGTGTTATCATTGCGATTTTTATCATTTCTCTTTGTTGAGTAAATGAAAGCAGTAGCCATAGGATAGTGTTCACCATTTACAATGATATGTCATGAAGAACTGCCAGACAAAGTATAGGCTACAATGAAACAGTATGTGACCACAGAATGTAAGGGTAGCGATTGGACCAATGTGATTCATACGGAAGGGGATATGATTGTGTGGGTTAAGATTATAAAAACCAAAGATCACGTCCCGATATGTTCCATGTTAAGGAGCCAGAACTCCCCGCTGTACCGTGCATTAGATATCTTCAAACTGTCTGGATAGCATTGTGTGTTCATGGCACGTGCTGGACACTACACATTGTTGTAAAATTCAGCAAATTACGTCACCACTGCCATCCTTCCTTTGTTTTGGGTGACGATGAAGCCGGCGGGTTTTGTCTCCATACTACACATCTGCTGTTGATAGATGAAGCCTAGTGATGTCACAGTCAGTGAGGCTGGTGATCATCTCTCACGGATGACGCAAGTCACAATTTAATTTAAAGTTATACCCGAAACTTTAATGGTTCCATGAGGCCGTGTTATATCGCTGCTACTGCACCGGTAAATTATAGTCATAAATAACAAACAGTACGTCACCACTCCTAAACCTAGCCATCCTTGGTGTACATGGATATAAACATGCTGATGTATATTACAATCAAACTGATATATCACTGTTTAGAGAAAGAACTACATCAACATCGCAAACACTGATATCATTGCATAAACACACGACATTCAAATCTAGCATTTGTTAATAATACACTGTAGTAGGTTAGGTATTCATAGTTGTGTTTTTTTCTGTTTTGCGTCCGCGTGCGGGTAGGTTTTGTGCTGTTGTGAGGCAAAAACAAACACAAGTTATTATTTTTTAGATTTCGTAAAAAGACGTCCAAAAATAAAAAAAAATCCGGAAAAATGCCCGTTTCCGGTTTCAATTTTAGTCAATTGTGGCAAGCATCACCTCAACGCTTGACTCACATCGAATACACTGATCTCGCAATCGCTCAAGCGCCGCAAGGACCACGAGAAGGCATCTAGCAATCGAGATTTGATGCAGTATGTTTTCGATCTTTTTCTCTGAAATATGACGGGGTGAGGACGGCTGAAAAGTTATCATATTCAGTCGTATACATTTTGGTCATTTAGAATAATGAAACGATAACATATCGATATGCATTCCAAGTATGAGAACCAAACTTATTCGCAGATTCTTTTTTGGCCAGTGCCCGAGCTCGAGATACAATTTGTTTACAAGATTTTAAAGAACAATATCTGTTTGGGATAAAACTCTGACTCGCCTCTTGAGGTAACCTTAGGAATAAATTGTTAGAGGGGTTTGGTATGTTTGGTGCGTTCTTTGAGTTAAAACTTCAAGATTATAAAAAGATGAAAAGTTTCAAAAGTTAATGCCTTTGGCATCAAGATTTCGACGAGTAAAATTGTAATACTAGAATATCCCAATCCAAGTAAGTGTGCCGGAGGCTAAGTTCATTTCAGGTTATATTATTAAAAATCTGCTGATGTACTTTTGATATTAAATATATTAAATCATTTTTATAGATATACTATTAAAATCCATAGCAATTCTTTTGACTGAACAAAGAGACATCGCTGATTGGACACACGTACATGTATTTATGCACACTGTTTCTTAGTCAAATAGTGTAACAGACTTTTTTTCTTTGGTTTAATTAAACTTCCAAATATTAAAAATCATATTGTAGTTTTATTCTAACAGACTGTATGTCGATTATGTAGTTGTCGTAGAAGATGAAGTACATTTTGTTCTTCTCTGTCCGGCATATTCTGAATTAAGAGAAAAATACATTAACAGATATTTTTATCATAGACCAAGCGTGCATAAGTTTATAGAATTATTCTCTAGTAAAGATGTTAAAATTTTGAATATGTTGGGTAACTTTTTGTTTCGTGCAACAGAGAAAAGAAAAACTCTGCTCACAATTAATTAAATGATAAAATTGCTTTTTATTTGCCGTCAGCATCAACGTGGGTTCTGTTGTGACCACGTCTTTTATACATATGTAGCTTATTAGTATATTGAAATACTGAAATATTGTCCTCCGCCATCTTATACTTGTATACATTGTATGTCATATTATAATGATAATAATTGTACTGTTCCCTATATGCTTGTTATGCATTTGGATGAAATAAAAAAACTTGAAACTTGAGAACAGTTATGACAGCTTGGGTTAATGAAAGTATGAATCGCCATGGTCAGTGCTGACTTGCAGAGAATGACAAAGCAGAATTATGATGGATGTACTGTTGTCAGGGTGTTGCATATGTATGTATAAAATACAGAAAACAAGTTCCAATTCAATGCATATATAGGCTATTATTAAATGTTCTTTTTTATAAAGGCTATATTATATGGAGCAACAGCATTAAATAGATTAATTTACAACAGACACCGTGAAAAGCACTATTTTCTCATGCTTCAATCTGACAATTCTTTTAATAATTTTTAATGTTTGTTGCATTCAATTTTGTGCTCCATACCAATGAATCATTAACAAGGAGATTATTTATGAAATATTGTCTATTCTACCACTTGCAAGAACAAAACTGGTTAAAGTGGAAGCATCCCAAACAAAGCGTGGGCTCCGTGTTTTTTTATTCGTGTTTGTTTTTTTCCCTTGCTGGCTGGTAGGTTTTTGAGAATCTAAAGGACGCAAAACAGAAAAAAACACAACTATGGCCTAAGCTTACAGACTTGCAGACCTGGCATACTTAACTTACGACAGGCGGGAATTGGCAAGACATATTTGATTCTGTGGTTAAAGTGAATAGTCGGGCAAAGAAAACCAGTCTAAATGCCTTCATTGGCCTTCCAAAAGTTCTCACATATTAATACGACGGTCAAGTTCTGCTTAGTTTCCCAGTTCTGACCATTAAAGTAAAGAAAAGTTGAAAGCATTGAAAGCGAGGCTGCGTGGAAATGTAACCACGGACATAGAGAGCCGGGAGGACGTTTTAGAATTTTCATACTTTAAATCAATTTCTTCGCACGCAGACAGATTTTGACGAGATTTTTTATTTTTCCATTTCATAAGAAATTATACTGGATACATTCACACCATTTTTACCGACTTTAGCCATCCTTGCCCGACTGCTCACTTTAAATAATTTATTTATTTACCCAGCAGTTAATTTCAGATATAAAATGTGCATTTTTTCAAACAAATTAAGTAATGTTTGGAAGTATTATGCAAGCGCCTGGTAGTATGATATTACTGATCGAACCCCGGAAGGTTTTCTGGAAGAAGGATTGTTTTCTTTTCGATAAACACATTTGTACATCAGTGTTAATTCTGGAATGTCCAAACGTCAGTCAGAATTTCTTTATGAAGTTTTATAATGAATGGTATAACCAATGTCAACATTTTCTGCCCATACAATTGAAACTTTGTTATCGATATGGTTTCGGCAAGATATTCTTTATGTCGACATGGCTGTAACGACAATCTCTTCTCGTGAAATACCCAAATCATTTAAAATAATGACGGTGTAGGTGTATTCGAGCGAAAAAAAACGCCAATTTCCTCATCTCAATATTTCATATCTTGGTACAATGTAGTAAGGATCGGACAATGTTTCAATGGAATTTGAAGTTTCCATTTGACAATTCCTACGTTGATAGACATTGCACAATACAAAACATAAAGTAAACATATATTCCTTCTACAAGCAATATATACTGTAGTACATTGCACCTATAGATATCGAACTTTCCAACTCATAACTCGCAATTAACTGACAAAAGAGGAACCTCGTGTTGTGCTGCTATAACTATATACCGATCTAACAGGATAACAAAGAGAAGAGACGTGTATACAGGAACTCAGATTTATGTGGACTGACTGTTTCCGAAGAATACAGACAGACAAACCTGGTCGTCAATGTCATTATGGGTTCTGACACTAGGTGTCAGCACTATCACTGTAGGTGTACTGTAGTGCCGCCAAGGACCACATCAAATATGGCCGTTAGTTACAACATATGAATGGGATGTCGCCACCCACGTGACGTCCACCCACATCACCAGATGACAAAAACACTTGTGTATCAGCTACTAATGCCATGTCGGAAGAGACGGTATGGCGAACTTGCAAGTTCCATTCTTGCCCTTTATTTTGGTTTCTTTCTTTCTCTGAGTCCAGTTCTACAAATCGGTCAGTACATGTATACACCTTTGGGCGCCTATCGCTTACCTGACATCTATCGGACAGATAGGCGCCTTTGAATCTATGTTCTTTTCCTTCTGTAACCTTGACCTTCATACCTTTCGTGTGACTGTGCTTATATGAGTGCACATTGAATGGCCACACATCTGCAATAAATGGCCTACCGGAAATTGCTTGTCAATCTCAAAACCAGTAGAATAGTTATACTATTCAATTTATACGTAAACTACTGGCTATTCTAGCTTAAAAACAATCATAGAAAATTCTAAGTTTTATCTATATTGGAATTCGTCTCCAAAGTATTAAATATATGTAAATGTCTTTTGCCGCAACACTTATTATCATTTCAATGTGATACGAAATAAATTGTCAGGTACCAACCTGTCGATTAATCACACCTTTAAAAGATAATGTTTTACCATCTATCGAGTCATCCCTTTAAAAGTTAAAATTGTTGCTTGATATCTATATAAAGTTTAGGAAGATATCCCTCAAGTTAAGGTTTAAACAAGTCATCAACAACACAGGTTGATAAAGTCCTATCGACATAAGGTTATAGGGACATGCAATTTGCTTGCTTAGTTGTAGAAGACCAAAGAGGGTATGATAGTCGCCTCTTACAATTTTACAATGATGCAATTTTGAACTACTAACACTGACGTTCTGATGCCTGGGATCAATTTTAATACTTGTGTTGTAATTCCAACAATATTCTGTAACAATATACATGTATGTATGTGCAAAATGACTGGAACATTTAGTTTAAACATATTTTATTGCCATATAAGCAACAGGATCGGGCCCTTTCTATTACAATTTACAACACATGCGATATATGCATCATAAGGTGGCTTAATATTATAAATATTATATCATACATATTTTATCAAAAGGGAATAGATAAGAAAGAAGAAATAACTTTTATCCCCAGAAAAGGCAAATAGCACCCAGTAGTACATGTACCTTGGAATGGAAAAGACCTTTCGAAGTAAATACTGAAAAAAATATCATGTTATTTCCAGTTATATAATAAAGGCCTCTATCAGAAACCCATACATGGTAATCAATTGGTTTTAAGGGCAATCAATTGCCTTCCGCTTTGAAGTCAAAATATTTCCAATACTGATGTTTAGTCTTGCCTAATTGAATGTCTTTCCTAAAAAAATAACAGCAGCCAGGCAAATTATCACTCAGTTATCGCTCAAAAAACCCAGAAGTTGGTTCAAAGTCAAAATTGTTACCTGTATGTACATTTTATATCCCAAATAGTCTTAGATTGTGAGGAACCAGGAGTGTCCTTGAAAACCCCATATGATCGGGTGGTTAACCCATGCATGACCTTTTCACGTCAATGTCGGAGATCGAGCCACTCACTATGTGATCACCCTTCAAGTAAAACCATTCTTCAGTTAGCATTGCTGGTGAAGCCAAGCAGTATTCTATTAATATGCAGCTGTATATGAAACATATTATGTATGGATGTCTGTGTTTTAATGATTCAATTGAGTCTTTTTGAGGAGATATTTGAGAAGAGAATCCCAACAATTGATCGATTGCAACGTACGGTTTTGGCGTGCTCTGTACGAATCCACAGATAGTGTCCTCCTAATTAAAATCAAACAAACACGGAGTCATTTTATTAATGTCTGAGAAGTTACGAAATAAAAGACATTAAAATGCTACATTCACGTCCCTTCTGGCACCAGACGGAATGCTCAGTCCACGTGTCTTGGCCACACATGATCGTTCTCGTATATGAAAAGTGCTGAAGGTTCCCGATTAGGTCATACATGGTCATTCTCGGTTACGGAAAGTGTCAAAGGTTCCCGATTGGGTCATACATGGTCAATCTCGGTTACGGAAAGTGTCGAAGGTTCCCGATTGGGTCATACATGTTCTTTCTCGGTTACGGAAAGTGTCGAAAGTTCCCGATGGGGTCATACATGATCTTTCTCGGTTACGGAATGTGTTGAAGGTCCCCGATTGGATCACATATGATCCGTTATTGCCAACAATTACTTAACGTAACACACGTATTGATTATAAATCAATACGTATTGTACAATATACTAATTTAGAACAATTTTAAACGTACATTATTTTCAATGAGGCATTCAAGATTAGTTACAGAACAATAAATTCAATGAACGCTTTATACTTTCTTTTATTACCTTCCAACATTATGAAAATAAGGACACCACACTGTTATAGATTTAAGGGAAAACATGTACAGATGAATGACTACTATGCACCACTATTTGTGTGTAGACATGGAGACAAAGGAATATTTCTCATCTAGACATGGAGACAAAGCCGAGCCTTATAAGCCTTATATATGTTTATTTTAGACCCAATATTTTTCCGTATTAAGTCACTAACAAACTGTGTAACGAATTTATCCCGTCGAAGACCCTTTCCATGAGGAAACAGCAAAATGCAGTAACTGTTATGTACTGAGTATGGAAACCAAAACAATTCAAAACGTAAGACAATTTTCACTTCAATGAAAACTCCAATGCATTGTCACGGCCATTTCTGTTAAATAATCCTAAATAAGTGTTGCCGATTTCGGTTTGCTTTGAAAGTGGTCATCAGCGCTATCATTCAAACATTTTGTTTCCATCTCGTTGAGTTCCGTCGTCGCGAAGCGTTACTTGACCGCCATCTTGTTGCTAATGACGTTAGGGGCAAAGAACGATAACTCTATCGTCCAAACCTGATACGATTTCTACTAAACTGATACGACTGTATATTGGATATCACGTGACGTCATTTTAACCAATAGGAATACAAAAGTATTGTCTGAGGCGGGATAAAATCAAATATTTCCTTTTTATCCATTTATTAAATGGAAGTATACGAATATGTTCTTTTAATTCATTATTTAGATATACAAAAATGGAACATGATATCTATATCCATTATTAGATACGAAAACATACTAATGCATCCGTTCTTTTATTACAGTGTAATTCATGAAAAAGAATAAGTTCTTTTTATTCAAAATGCAAAGAAATACACGTATTTTCTAATCGGAATTATTTAAGGAGATAAATGAATATTTCCTTGTCAAAATTAAAGGAGGTAAATGAAAAAATATCTTTAGTATCCAATGTTAAAGAATGCAAAGAAATAGTCTATAGTTTAAGGAGGAAGAACAGTATTTCCTTATTACATATAAATATTATATTGTATTAAGGAGATAACGGAATATTTCGTTGTTATCCATTGTATGAGGAGGTTGATAAAATATTTCACCAATACATTTAAGGAGACAAAGAAATGTTTCCTTATTATCCAATGTTTCAGGAGATAAGTTCCTTATGATATTTTTAAGGAGGTACAAGGTGTATATTGCCTTATCATATATACATTAGTATTATGTATTTATTGGGATTTAGGGATATTTCCTTGTGATCCATAATTAAGATATAAAAGCAACAAATTATTCCAGAACATATTATATATCATTCTTCGGTATTGAGGCAAAAGAATATTTCATATACATCGATGCTTTAGAAATAGAGCAAATAAATATTTCATTAACAGTGTTCCTTCAAAAATGGAGAGAAATCTTAAAATACTTCATTAACGTACGCTCTTGACAAATGGATACAAAGATATTTTGAACAGGAAACAATTAGGCATTAAGGAAAATGATATTTTCTTAACAATATTGTTTTTTATTTAGAAATTGTGTAAAGTTATATACATACCATTTTTTATTCATGAAGACAAAGTTTAATATAATTTAACACCCATCCGTTTGGCATAGTAACAAAATATTTTTTCGATAAAAAAAATGAATGAATTATTGACGCCAATCTTGTTTTATATAGGCATAAGGCAAATATACAATAGGTAACCAAGCTGCCTGCTAATGTTTGTCTGAACAAACCATACAAAAAAGTATTCAAGCCAAATATCACGTATTACCTAGAACAGTGCAATAATTAGTACGGGTGAAATAATCAATAGCGATAAGGGTGAAAACGTCATCAGGTGCAGCTCTCGTCCAAGACACAATAGTATTGATACTGGAGAGGCGTTCACGGGTCATACCTGTGGTTAGAGAACAGGACATTACCGTCTGAGCAAACAAAGTGTGAACTGATAGAGAAAAGTACACGTCATCTTAAAGATAGGATAAGTCTCTATACAAACATGACTCGACACCGAAATCAAGTGCATAGATTATATCATATTGAATGTTTTTTTCTTTGAGAATTCATCTACAGTTTGAGTCAGTAGAAACACTTATTATTCAATTGAATCCAATTCAAATTTCAATCATATTTTATTTTCACGTTGTATTAGTTTATAAGTTTAAAGACTAGAGAGTGGTCATAAAGTAAATTCAATAATACAAAAACATTTAAGGATCTTCTTCTCTGCTGAGAAGTCAAAATTTACTTATGACTTTATAAACTTTCTTTTAAAAAGTAAAGACGTTTGGAAATAAAAGTTCGTGTCAAAGTTTAAAATGGAATAAAAATCACATGGTGATGTGATTATTTGGACATACACACGACTAAGCTAAAGCAAGATAATCCAAAAACACATTGTGTAAGGCAGAATTGACTAAATCATTGCTTTCTTTTAACACTAAGCTAAACCAAAGTGACGCCATGCTCGGAATATGATACCCCTACCCCCTGTATTACATTTGTATTTTTATTTTTTATTTTTTTTTTTACAATTTTTGACAGATTCAATTATGAAATACAACTCTGGTAATAAAATCAAGAAAGGTCAAGATTTAAAGAAAATCAGTAGAGGAAATTAACATTTTAACTGTAATGGAAAGGGGTCTGGACATTAAAAGACGTTTGTTGTAGCCGGAACAGTGATCATGAGTAATATTTACAGATATGCGTGTTTAACAGAGGAGCTTTGATTTCCGGGGAAACACAGGTATGTAACCCGCTAACATCTGGGCACACAGATTCGAGGTCACAACATATCGCGTGTAATGCACATGTAAATACCGTGTGTTTAATCAATGGAGAATTGTCGCACCTATAGTCACGATTAAACTCCATCATGGACGGAAACCGTTTCGGTATTAATCGTGAAAGTGCGTGTGATATGGAGACAACAGTAGCCATTGTATTAGGGGATTGTGATTAGTTATGGTGGGTGGTAAGGTCGGGATCGGGGACATTTATTACAGTCACTTTGGCGTGGTCTCGGATATATGTCGATTTATTGGTATAACAGGTCAACACGTATTGACAAATACATTAAAACAAGGTCATTATTTATCTGAATTGGATATACAATCATTTGGAGGGAGAATTCAGCTGATATCCCCAGTAACACGTTATAACATTGTCTAATTGCACTCTAAAGTTCCTCTCTGAATAGTATTCACGAATCTCATTCATACTAACTCGAATTACATCCTCAATATACTAATTAGCACTGTCTGAATAGTAATCGCATATCTCATTCATACAAAATCGGTTGACATCCACAATATTAATGGACATTGGTCATTGGTCTATAAATACCATGCTTTTAATTCCAACATTGATATGTTCAAGGGGAACTGTACTCTGAGTCCATTCATACTGTCGATGGTCGACCTTTTCCTCCAGGTTCTTAATCCACATCCGCCCTGTACTGCTCCTAATCATCAGAGCCATTTGGTTTTCAGACTTCTCCAAGTCCTCCAGGTCAGGAAACTCCCTCCATTTATTTTACCATCTCTATACTTTATGAACAATACAAGAAACAATGACAAGTTAGAACAATGACTGCAATGTAGTACCATTAGCTACTTCGAAAACACCGAGGATGCTTCGTTAACCGTTTAACAATTATCTCCTAAAAATGCAATAATGTTAGTTTCATAGTTCTGTGGACAAATTTATATTTTCATCGATCCCCGGAGTTTAAACTTTTTATCAGACCATCCACGAATGTGTATATTGCATACCTGATTATTTTGTATACCTGGAAATTTAAACAGGTGTCAGTTACATGAGCAATGAGCCCATAGCACATATCAGCAAGAATACCCAAAATACCGATGTCACATCTTTCCAACTCGGGTTTTTAATAATGACACATGTAATTCCCCCTTAGAGAAGTCTTTGTCTCATTGAAATCACCAGAACCTACGCCGCAGTAATGTATCTCAAAAGACTTCTAATCAGACAATGGTGCCATCCTGAAACCAGAACCTAACCCCAATACAAATGTTTCTGTTAAAAATCGATATTTCTCTGATCACGTTTCGGTCGCGTGTTTAGCAAAGCTCAGGTGTCACAGATTTTAAACTCCACGAATCTATACCCAGTATAGGTAACTATGCATAATACAGGTAACTAATCAGAAAAGACAAGTTGTTATCAAGTACAAACAAACGAAGGGTCAGTATGGGGTCAGTGCTTTCTGAATCGGACCTGTAACTCACGGACAGGAAATGTCGCGAGGGCAGTGGGAAGGTAGCTAAATGTCTGGTCTCGAGAGGACGGTTAATACAAATGGCCATTCAAGGACATCTCGTGCAAATACGTTCTTTGATATGAACCAGTTACAGACCAGAGATAATGACCGTATATCACTCGTTCAGATGTATGACGTCAGAACAAATAATGATGAGGGCTTCCTAACATGGACTTACTGGTATAGTGATCGACCTTGATTGCTATTACTCAACGTTATGTCAACACAGTGTAGAGTGAGCACGTTTACGTCCCACTTGAAGGTGGCCAGATTTAGGGTCGCTAAACTCGGGCTACAACCTTACATCCTGGCCCTTCGTGTTTAACCAATACAAAATCACGGTACATTATCTTATTTCCATACTAGTATTCTTATCATCAAACTTGTGTGGTGTGACGGAAGCACTAATGAAAACGCGGGGTTCAATATTACCCGTTTGGATTTGGATTGTTTTTGGTGCAAAGGTATCCAGCATGTTTAATTTTGTTTGTTTGTTTGATTAATTAACGTCCTATTAACAGCTATGGTCATGTAAGGACGGCCTCCCATGTATGAGGTGTGTTGCGCGTATGTTGTGCGAGGTGCGTGTTTTGGGAGACTGCGGTATATTCATGTTGTGTCTTTTTGTATAGTGGAACTGTTGCCCTTTTTATAGTGCTATATCACTGAAGCATGCCGCCGAAGACACCAACCAACACACCCCACCCAGTCACATTATACTGACAACGGGCGAACCAGTCGTCCCACTCCCTTGATGCTGAGCGCTAAGCAAGAGTAGAAACTACCACTTTTATAGACTTTGGTGTGTCTCGGCCAGGGGAAGTTAGGAAGAATAGAAAAGATAAGATCCTAAATTTAGTCGCCTTTTACGATCATGCAATAGGGGCAGCAGGTACAATTCTAACGCCCTACCTGCAGGGCCATCCAGCATGTTTAAATACTAACTTATACTTTATGTGTAGATACTTGAAATATGAACACCTAGTTCAGTATATCATTAACGTTTTTTCTGCTTCTGAACAGTCGATGTAGTACATTAAGTGGTAAGTAACCAAAACAGCGGAAAACAACACAATCGTAGTGGCAAAACACCAACAGCTTTCATTAGATGTTTTATATATTCTTTTTGAGTCATATCAATACATAGCCATAACTTTCATATAACTTAAAAGTTTGATTACAAATAATTAATTGAATTATTAGAAGTAATTAAGCTTTGCTCTGTTCGTTCACACGTACTCCAACCTCACATGGCATGGATGCCTTTTCGATTCCTTCGATATAGCGTCCAGTGAGGCGTGCAATTTTGAACAACGTTTTACACAGAACAATGTCGACGGAATAAACCTTTAAAACGTAAATAAAAAATAAATGAATAATATATAAATAAAAAAAAAATAAAAAGAGAAAGAGAAAAATGTACGTTTCAGCAAATAACAGTTTTGGAGAATTCAAAATCGTTTGCTACTTCCTGCAGCTTGGCCTCACAACTTGGATTTGATTTCCACACAAAATAAGTACATATGTATTACTCATTTCAATTGATCTTCGTAAGTAAACACAAGTGTACAGCATTGTCTCTTGTAACCTTCAAACAAAGCAAAAGTTGTTTATTTGAGTGGTATATCAAACAAGCATTACTTGATCATGATTTGATCCTCGCACGAAACAAATAATGCATGACTGGACAATTGCGCCAAACATTATTACCAGATTTGATTTTCGCACCAAACGAGAATTACCTAGGCCTAATTGAAATTCACTTCAAATAAATATTGTTATTTGACCTTTGCATCAAACAAATATTCCCTGATTTGACTTTCGGATAAAAAATACATTATTTGACATTCGCACCAAAACTATTGCCTGATTTCAACTTTGCAACAATTAAAATCCCACTACCTTTCCGGAGCAAAACTTAAAGGTTTCTTAAAAACATTAATAACAAAAGAAAATATACATCGATGGCCTAATATGCCGTTACTACACCAAACATATGCAAGATATCATGCGTAATATACGATAACAGTGGAGATTCATTTCGCTGTTTTGTCGTCTGGCGCAGTAATAGTCAACAACCGCGCGGTATTTAGGACGACGTCGGAAAACAGAAAACGACCAGCGTCATGAAAATTAACATTATATTTATTCTAATTAAACTTTTCAGAAGGTGATAAATGTGTTAGTAACGGTAAGTTAATAACTTTTGCTGCTCTGCAAAATTATTGATCTCGTTTTATATTACCATTTTAAAAATTAAAAACCGTTTCGGAAAGGTAGTGGGTCTTTAATTAAGTACCATCTGATTTGACCTTTGCACCAAGTAAGACCACCTTCTTTGAACTTTGCATGTCAGACAATATTACTACATTTGACCAAGTAAATAACACATGCTCAAAAAATCAGGTAGTGCATGAATTCACGCCAAACAGATAGTTTATTATTTGACATTCACGCACCAAATATTGTTTTAATTTACCTCCTTGCCGAAGAGATATTGTCTACAATTATTTTGACATTCTCGGTAAGTAAGCGTTTACAGGTATTATCTTCTTATTTGACCTGTACACAATAATGTTTCATACCAAATGAAACAACGATTGCCAAACCACATGGCGCTCATGCAATCTCCTTACACAGTAACGGACAACAGTTTCAGCCGCACTTCAGAGAGAAATGACTTGGTTTTATGTTATCCTCGCCGATACCTCGTCCTGCTAGCTGTAGTCATATCGATGTGTGTAATCAATCTCGTTTCTTTGTCGTTTAAGAAGTGAAATACCCTTTTTTATGTCCCCTAATATTAAATGAACATTTACTATTTCACCGATGGCATAATGAAGGTAGCCACATGTATGTATGTATCTGTGTATTTAGGATTTTGTTATATACAAATTATTGTTTTGAACGTTTAAATTTACATAAATAAATTACCTATCAATTTGTTGCATAACATTAAAGAAGCATTTAAATCGGCCTTTCGTAAGACCATACGTCAGCTGGAGTCACTAGAGCGGAATAGTGACGTCAGAGCTACCTTACACACGATGTAGTAACAGCGGCGAGCCGTACTGTGGCGGAATTTGTTTACTAGAAAACAAGACATAAACTGTCGAGGAAAGAACTCTTTACCGCGATACGGTCCCACGTGTATAATTAGGATAGTCTGAAGAGGAAGCCACATACATTTCAGCTAACCTTGCACGTGAATGCACGTGCGTAATTCATATTTATATATAAACGCCCGTAACTGTAATTAGATAGTGCAGCTTTGATGCTTGTCGGTATTTGCACGGTTTGTGAGAATCGCTCATTACTTTGGTAACAGGGGTGGCACGAGGGATATTAATACCACGTTATGACGTAAGAATACTATCACATGGTGAACTCTAATGCAACCACCGACAAATCGACTGCGCATGTGTTGCGTGTTAAGGGTCTATCCTCGGGAAAGCATTCCCTCACGTTCACGTTATTTTGGGAAGTAGCTTGAGCGTAAATACGATGTGACTGGAACGTTCTGTGCACGTACAGGACAGAAATCGAGCACATGAAATAACTCTTTGGTGTGGGCAGGCACAAGTCACCATCTCTAATGTCACTGGTGTATGTATAGAAATAGGACTGGAAGTGACCTATTACTCTAGATTTGTGGATATGTGTTAATGATTCTAAAGACAGTTGCCTGCTGATCATGAGCCTACCGTAATTAGTGTTCCCTAATCACATATGTCTTGAGACATCTGTCATCGCGGACCTACTTACACTGTATAGGGCAAAAAATGAATAAATGAAAAAAGGATACCTCACCAGCACCTGTTATGCATTTTTGCAATATTGTAGAGGACTCAAGTGTACAGTAAATTCTACTGAAAGAAAAACTTTCTTATCTAAATACAAAATTAATTCTATGCTCACAGACTATTAAAATTAGTAAAGTTATTGTCATCTAATGAACCACAACTTCTGCAGGATTTGGGCCTCTTCATTACAAATTCGTTTAAACTGAGGAAAACGGGCTTGCTGAATACATATGTTGTTCTTGTTTTATTATTATTGTGTTACAAATGAAATGTTATCTTTGATCTTGTTTGTGTGAAAATGCGAATAAAATGAATAGAATGTTATCGTAACAGCTGAACTGCGTCTGTTTAAGATAAGAATTCTTATCTCATCTGTTGAGTTCCAAAAAAACAATCCCCATTTATTAAATACATTACATATACGTCGTACGTGGAAGGTCGTTAATTCATAAAAGGATAGTAATTAAGCACTCAAAGATCACATTCCAACGTTCAATCGCCTGTCAATCATGTTGTTTTGTTTCTACATATTGTTTAACCACCTTTCATTACCTGCATGGAGCTGGAAACCATTATCACTCTCGCTCGCAATAACCCCGATATTACCAATCTCACCCGTAGATGTTTGAATACAATAAAAACGTTGTTTGTTAGCTACTGACGTTAATATTTAGTGTTGTGATGTTAGGATCCCGTGGGCGTCTACTAACGGGGGCGAATCTCTCCTACATAACAGAACAGATATATTTACCTGTCGTGGTCGGCATTAATGTAATGCTGCTATGTAAATGTGATGGTGACAGTATGATACGTCGGCATTCCTTAATGTCATCAGTTTCCGGTGGCCTAGCTGTGTACCGTTACCTTGTTGTTGTAAACATACCTGCTCGTAATTTCTACATCAGTCATAAGGTCAAAACCAACAACCCCGACACCATTCCTCCTCCGCCTGTCGGCTGACCTTTCTGAGAGAACAACGGCAATGATATAACTACTGACCTTTTATGTGTCGCATTAAGGTCTTTGGGGGTAATAACAAAATGGCACCAACTTCTACCTAACATCAAATATTTGCAATTTGAAAAAACTACCTGTTACGTTTCCAAAGTAACTAAACTATAAACGGATGTGGTGGTGGAGGCTACAGTGCAACTCCGATCAGGGAAACCTAAATTACAAGAAATTTCAAGGAGAAACAGTACGAATATACCGCAGCTTCCTGAAACATTCACGCACGCAACACATTGCATACTGGGGTAACCACGGTGCCATTTTTGCATACAGGTGCTGGATCAATTATATGGCGTTATTTTATTTTATTTTATTTATTTTCATTTTTAGGTCATCTGACCCGAAGGGTCAGGATGACCTATAGTCATCATGCTTCGTCCGTCGTCGTGCGCCGTGCGCCGTCCGCCGTCCGCCGTGCGCCGTCCGCCGTCCGTAAACTTTTCACATTTCAATCTTCTTCTCAAGTTTGACCAGTGGGATTGAGCTGAAACTTACATGAAATGATCCTGACATGGTCCCGACAAAGTGTTGTTATTTTTCGGGTCGATCCGAAATCCAAGATGGCCGCCACAGCCGCCATCTTGAAAACACATTTTGAACTTCTTCTCAAGTTCTACAAGTGCGATTTGGCTGAAACTTGCATAAAAATGATCCTGACATGGTTCCGACAAAGTGTTGTTATTTTTCGGGTCGATCCGAAATCCAAGATGGCCGCCACAGCCGCCATCTTGAAAACACATTTTGAACTTCTTCTCAAGTTCTACCAGTGCGATTTGGCTGAGACTTGCATGAAATGATCCTGACATGGTCCCGACAAAGTGTTGTTATTTTTTGGGTCGATCCGAAATCCAAGATGGCCGCCACAGCCGCCATCTTGAAAACACATTTTGAACTTCTTCTCAAGTTCTACTAGTGCGATTTGGCTGAAACTTGCATGAAATGATCCTGACATGGTTCCGACAAAGTGTTGTTATTTTTCGGGTCGATCCGAAATCAAAGATGGCCGCCACAGCCGCCATCTTGAAAACACATTTTGAACTTCTTCTCAAGTTCTACCGGTGCGATTTGGCTGAAACTTGCATGAAATGATCCTGACATGGTCCCGACAAAGTGCTGTTATTTTTCGGGTTGATCCGAAATCCAAGATGGCCGCCACAGCCGCCATCTTGAAAACACATTTTGAACTTCTTCTCAAGTTCTACCAGTGCGATTTGGCTGAAACTTGCATGAAATGATCCTGACATGGTCCCGACAAAGTGTTGTTATTTTTCGGGTCGATCCGAAATCCAAGATGGCCGCCACAGCCGCCATCTTGAAAACACATTTTGAACTTCTTCTCAAGTTCTACCAGTGCGATTTGGCTGAAACTTGCATGAAATGATCCTGACATGGTCCCGACAAAGTGTTGTTATTTTTCGGGTCGATCCGAAATCCAAGATGGCCGCCACAGCCGCCATCTTGAAAACACATTTTGAACTTCTTCTCAAGTTCTACAAGTGCGATTTGGCTGAAACTTGCATAAAAATGATCCTGACATGGTCCCGACAAAGTGTTGTTATTTTTTGGGTCGATCCGAAATCCAAGATGGCCGCCACAGCCGCCATCTTGAAAACACATTTTGAACTTCTTCTCAAGTTCTACTAGTGCGATTTGGCTGAAACTTGCATGAAATGATCCTGACATGGTTCTGACAAAGTGTTGTTATTTTTCGGGTCGATCCGAAATCCAAGATGGCCGCCACAGCCGCCATCTTGAAAACACATTTTGAACTTCTTCTCAAGTTCTACCAGTGCGATTTGGCTGAGACTTGCATGAAATGATCCTGACATAGTCCCGACAAAGTGTTGTTATTTTTCGGGTCGATCCGAAATCCAAGATGGCCGCCACAGCCGCCATCTTGAAAACACATTTTGAACTTCTTCTCAAGTTCTACAAGTGCGATTTGGCTGAAACTTGCATAAAAATGATCCTGACATGGTTCCGACAAAGTGTTGTTATTTTTCGGGTCGATCCGAAATCAAAGATGGCCGCCACAGCCGCCATCTTGAAAACACATTTTGAACTTCTTCTCAAGTTCTACCGGTGCGATTTGGCTGAGACTTGCATGAAATGATCCTGACATGGTCCCGACAAAGTGTTGTTATTTTTCGGGTTGATCCAAAATCCAAGATGGCCGCCACAGCCACCATCTTGAAAACACATTTTGAACTTCTTCTCAAGTTCTAAAAGTGCGATTTGGCTGAAACTTGCATGAAATGATCCTGACATGGTCCCGACAAAGTGTTCTTATTTTTCGGGTTGATCCAAAATCCAAGATGGCCGCCACAGCCACCATCTTGAAAACACATTTTGAACTTCTTCTCAAGTTCTACCAGTGCGATTTGGCTGAGACTTGCATGAAATGATCCTGACATGGTCCCGACAAAGTGTTGTTATTTTTTGGGTCGATCCGAAATCCAAGATGGCCGCCACAGCCGCCATATTGAAAACACATTTTGAACTTCTTCTCAAGTTCTACAAGTGCGATTTGGCTGAAACTTGCATAAAAATGATCCTGACATGGTTCCGACAAAGTGTTGTTATTTTTCGGGTCGATCCGAAATCCAAGATGGCCGCCACAGCCGCCATCTTGAAAACACATTTTGAACTTCTTCTCAAGTTCTACCAGTGCGATTTGGCTGAGACTTGCATGAAATGATCCTGACATGGTCCCGACAAAGTGTTGTTATTTTTTGGGTCGATCCGAAATCCAAGATGGCCGCCACAGCCGCCATCTTGAAAACACATTTTGAACTTCTTCTCAAGTTCTACAAGTGCGATTTGGCTGAAACTTGCATAAAAATGATCCTGACATGGTCCCGACAAAGTGTTGTTATTTTTCGGGTCGATCCGAAATCCAAGATGGCCGCCACAGCCGCCATCTTGAAAACACATTTTGAACTTCTTCTCAAGTTCTACTAGTGCGATTTGGCTGAAACTTGCATGAAATGATCCTGACATGGTCCCGACAAAGTGTTGTTATTTTTCGGGTCGATCCGAAATCCAAGATGGTTGCCACAGCCGCCATCTTGAAAACACATTTTGAACTTCTTCTCAAGTTCTACCGGTGCGATTTGGCTGAAACTTGCATGAAATGATCCTGACATGGTCCCGACAAAGTGTTGTTATTTTTCGGGTCGATCCGAAATCCAAGATGGCCGCCACAGCCACCATCTTGAAAACACATTTTGAACTTCTTCTCAAGTTCTACAAGTGCTATTTGGCTGAAACTTGCATAAAAATGATCCTGACATGGTTCGACAAAGTGTTGTTATTTTTCGGGTCGATCCGAAATCCAAGATGGCCGCCACAGCCGCCATCTTGAAAACACATTTTGAACTTCTTCTCAAGTTCTACCAGTGCGATTTGGCTGAGACTTGCATGAAATGATCCTGACATGGTCCCGACAAAGTGTTGTTATTTTTTGGGTTGATCCAAAATCCAAGATGGCCACCACAGCCACCATCTTGAAAACACATTTTGAACTTCTTCTCAAGTTCTACAAGTGCGATTTGGCTGAAACTTGCATGAAATGATCCTGACATGGTCCCGACAAAGTGTTGTTATTTTTCGGGTTGATCCAAAATCCAAGATGGCCGCCACAGCCACCATCTTGAAAACACATTTTGAACTTCTTCTCAAGTTCTAAAAGTGCGATTTGGCTGAAACTTGCATGAAATGATCCTGACATGGTCCCGACAAAGTGTTCTTATTTTTCGGGTTGATCCGAAATCCAAGATGGCCGCCACAGCCGCCATCTTGAAAACACATTTTGAACTTCTTCTCAAGTTCTACCGGTTCAATTTGGCTGAAACTTGCATGAAAGGAGCCTGACATGGTCCCAACAAAGTGTTGTTACATCTCTGGTTGATCCCCAATCGAAGATGGCAACCGTGACACTATATCTAATTAATTTGCTATATGATTATTGCCAAGGTACTCAGATGACCGTTAAGGCCCATGGGCCTCTTGTTTTCATTTTAGCCAGCTAATCAAATTGAAGCTCGACATCACACATGTATACAAATCCCCGTAACATGCTCATACATATGGTGGCGATTGCGTGTCGATTGTAGTGCAATGGAGTATTATCGTCGTGATGACAACAGTTTGTAGAGTTACTATATCAGATGTTGATAACCAGCTTTACGGAGGTAGCCATTTTGGTTACGACACACTAGAACAAATCAGACGATATTTTAGTTCTTGCTGAATGGAAAGAATGGCTTTAATTACCGACGTTACTGGTATAGTTATCATAGTGATTTTGCTTGCTTGATTATTTCCAGGATGAAACCAATATGAAGCAATATTGTGACAAAACCGGATCCGGTTGCGGTATTCCTAAGTATTCCCTGGTAACGTGCAGGTAGTACCCAGTACCCAGTTCGCAGTTTCTATTGTAACCTTATATTTTGTATGATCCGTAGGTTAAGACTATAAGTCTCAACGATTGCTTATCCGGAAATAATCCAGTATAATAAAAGACTCAAGTCAGTAATAAAAGTTAAAGAACATATTATATAACTAAGAAAGTAACAACATGTGTTAAATAAGAATTACAATCTCCATAATTCCAGTAATCTCACAGAGGCTAACTTGAAACTTATGAGTCTTTCCTGAGAAATCGACTATTGACATCTCACAGAGGCTAAGAGCCGTACTCTTGAAACTTATGAGAGTCTTTCCTAAGCTTTTCATAAAATACATATATACAATGATAACTCATAGAGGCTAAGAGCCGCACTCTTGAAACTTATGTGTTTCATATCTTATAATCAAATAATCCAAGAAATAAATACTTAGACAACTCACAGAGGCTAAGAGCCGTACTCTTAAAACACGTGAATGTCTAATCCTAACTTAAGAAATAACCAAGGGGGGCAGGGGGGGGGGCAGGGGGGGGGCACTGCCCCCCCCCCTCCCGTTCCCAAGGACGGGAGGGCAAACATGTCTTTTTGCCCCCCCCCCCCTTTTCGCCGACTGAAATTTTCTAAAAAATGCTTATTTGAAAGAAAAAGGGTCCTCCTGCACATTTTTCGTACTTCATTCCAGAAAATTTTCCGCTGCGCGGCGCATTTCCTAAAACGTTCAAGCACATGATGCCAAACCTTAAAGATGCTCCACCGCCGACAGAGTATAAATGATAGGGGGGGGGGGGGGGGGCAGGGGGGGCAGGGGGGGGCAGGGGGGGCACTCCCCCCCCCCCCCCCCCCGTTCCCCAGGACGGGGGGGCAAACATGTCTTTTTGCCCCCCCCCCATTTTCGCCGACTGAAATTTTCTAAAAAATGCTTATTTGAAAGAAAAAGGGTCCTCCTGCACATTTTTCGTACTTCATTCCAGAAAATTTTCCGCTGCGCGGCGCATTTCCTAAAACGTTCAAGCACATGATGCCAAACCTTAAAGATGCTCCACCGCCGACAGAGTATAAATGATATTCATCATTTGAATAATAATTGGTGTTTAGTCGTGTATATATATGCCTAATTAACACACACAAAAATAAGATGATTTGTTTCGCCATTGATGCATGCGCAATCAGTACTTCATTTCATATAGAATATAGTGACATGGAATTTTTTCGGGATGCAATTAATTATTTTTCATATTTTTAACTTGAAGTAAAATAAGAAGCTCAAACTTTTCAATGGTGATAAATGTGTAAAGTAAGTAACTTTTGTTACTGAAGAAAAATACTAAATCGTCTACTCCTGTTTTTGATAATGAAAAAATACCATTTGTCAGCGGTGGGGCATCTTAAAATAGTAAAAATTCAATGCACACAAACTAGACTAAAAATGTCCATCAAGGGATTCTATGTACTATTTTTAAAAAATGTCTCTAAAAGATCAATTTATTTATATGTCTTAGCGAGACAATAAATTCATTTGTTTATGTTAGACAACAATGTGCCGATGGTGTGAAGCCGGTATATTCAGATCGAGTAGGGTTGCATAATGTAAAAACTTATGACGACAAAATTATCATTTCTAAATGCAGGTAGCTTTAAATCGAAAAATTACCATGTTAAGAACGCTTTATAATCATTAAAATACATCGTAAAACTCATCTCAGCCATTCTAAATCGTAATTTTTTTCACGGGGGAGACCCCCGGACCCCTAACACCAAATTCTCGCGCCTTTGGGCGCTCACAAATTCATCAAAATGCATCGTAAATAAAACCTCATCTAAGCCATTCTAAATCGTAATTTTTTTTCCGGGGAGACCCCCCCCCCCCCCAAAAAAAAAAAAATAAAAAAAAACCCACCAAAATCTCGCGCTTTCGGGCGCTCGCAAAATCATCAAAATACATTGTAAAACTCATCTCAGCCATTCTAAATTACAATATTTTTCCCGGGGGTCACCCTCAGACCCCTAAAACACCAAAATCTTTGTTAATTATTCGTTAATTTCCTTTTAGCGACCCCACTGTCTATAAATGTGTACTAGGATTAAATATATGAAAAATGTACATAAAGCATATATGGTTGGGAGTTAATCTCCTCCTGAAGGTGCGACGGCGGGGGGGGGGGGGTGTTACAAAATATTGAGGACCTTTGCCCCCCCATTACGTTTCATCTTCCTACGCCACTGTGTTAATAAACTCTTTAATTAACTGTATTAAATGTGGCGTTTCTTTGTCAATACGGAACCCCAAACAGAATCTGGGTATATGAGGCGGACGTAGGTTCAGTCCTACTACACTTCTCCCTGTGGAGCAAGTCTATGTGAAAGATACATGTGTACGCTTTGAATACATGTACACAATCTATACAATTTGATCGAATACTAATATTATTCCTTGCCCTGTTTTCAATGAAATTTTCGGTGAAAAATGGGAAGCTTCACGTGACGTCATTTTATTATGACGTTTCAAAATGTGCGCAAATTTCTATAGCGTCATAGATCGCGTCATCACAAATAGTGCCCGATTCTCAAAGAGGGAAACAAAGACGAAATGTTTGTTTTTGGACTAAGTTCTATTTCGATGAATCTACTGTATATCTGCTCATTGGTTGTGACATGTTGCGTTTTCGGAGATGTAAATGATAAAGGTAGGACGACGTACAGGAAAGGAACATGATCTTGTGCACTTATAATTTCAGCTAATTTTGATAAAGACATAAAAAGTACAGAATGGCAATGTTAATTCTAATACAATCTCAGTTTTAAGTCTAAGATGCAGACGTGCTGTGTTACAATAGGGCCATAGTGGAAGAATGGCGGAAAGTGTCGTGTGATTTAAAAAGTCGCCAACATGTTTTTATTTGACATGTTTGGACATTGCAAGCTGATTTATAATTCAAATATTTTGTTCTTCATTGAAATTTGAATGGTCAGCTAAAAATTGAATATCATAATATACTGTAATTAAAATTGGATAGTAGGCCTAGTGTACTGCGCAAGATCATGTGCCGTGTTTACTTCCAGTTTCAACATGGTGTAAGGTCAATGTTTTTCGTTTATTTTTGGTAAACTGCAAAAATACCATAAATTTTTGGAAGGTACTGAAAAATAAATGTTTGTTCCTTGCTGTCACCATAATATAACAATAAATGAATATTTATCGAATTATTTATCGGCTATGAAACTCTTAGGTGCGCAAGATCATGTGCCAGCATTGTAATGTAAATTAGCGGAGAGTAGAAATACTACGACAGGCAACCACTCTACTGTACATAGCACTGTAGTACAGAAAACGTTGACTGTTGGCTGCACAAGAGCAAAATGTGTGCCATGTTTACAATTAAATTTTCGAAGTAGATATTCGTATTATATATTGCAGCTATCTCCGAGCAGAAAGAGACGAGCATCCTATGAAATTTGTATCTTAGCAATGAAACATGTAACTTAGTTTTAAGTTTTGGTTTTACATTGAGAGGCTAGCTTTATCTAAACTGCACAGTATCTTTCTTCTACATTGTAGGCAAGCTCCCACCGAAGGACAAGACGGCATCGTTTTATTTGCAAGCATCGAAACATACTAATGCAAGCAAAACTGAGAGAGCTCGCGACCATAGGCGGTATCCTCGAAAGGCTGTTGCAAATCTACCATTAGAACGTCACTTAGATTACATGGTAGATAAATCACTTGCTGAAGAGTGTCATAGTATCACAAAACCTTTCGGTGGATTCGTTGAATTCGATTGTGACACCAAGGCGACAAAGGCCATATTTAAACAATACGCGCGAGCATCTCGACAGTGGATCCACAACTATAATGCCCTAGAGATCGAAAGTGACCGCATGGTTTACCAGTTGGGACTATTGACGATTCAAAACTTAAAGCCATCTGATCAAGGTGTTTATATTTGTCGGATCGAATACGAACCCGAGCAATTCAAAAGTGTTGCGTTATTTACACTGATTGTGGAGTCGAGTGAACCCAATATACGTGTTCAGGAAACAAGACCGTTAAACCTTCAGTCACACAGTGCCCCTTTGGGGTACCTGTTTCCTTCTGCGACTCGAACCTGGTCGGTTAATGGAAAGGTCTTTCGCTCAAAGACACCAGCAAGTCAGACGAATGAAGACGAATTCGCAAATGCTAATAAAACGTTTGAAGGTGTCTGGACATGTACTGTGTCTCATAAACAAAAAAACACACGGACATGGAAAGTAGCCCGGTACGTGGTGAAACTAATGCCCCCTCCATCAAAATCGGAAGTAGTTCTCAACTCCCTTTTTACACACCCCATTACCACTGTCATGGTATGTTTAGTGTTTGCGGGGTTTCTGCTTGTCATATTCATAGCATGTGTCTATAGAGCTGACCAGGCCGAATTGTCGGCAAAGGCAGAAATGGACACCATGAAAGAACGCTTACTTTCTAACAAAGAACCATGATACTTTAGATCAAACTTACAATGGATCTCAACATGTATACCATGAATGTTTCTCGTAGAAAGGGTAACGTTATTGTAAGTGAGCGGGAGTTGCCCGGGTTGAAATCGTGGTTACGCTGGCGGGAATATCATGTACGTGAAATTAAGAGGGAATAGCATCCTCTGAAAAACGAATAGTTTTTACTATTACGTAATCAGCTATAATGTGAAGACCCTGAATGAAATTGATTATAAAGTATTATAAAAATGGAGATCGAGCCAAATTCCAGGAACCAAAATATCCAGACTGTTATTATAGAACGTTGTGTTTTCTCGTATGTTAATTCAATTAAAACTTAGTCTTTTTAAGCAAGAGAAACGTAGTAAGATAAGTATAGCACATATTTATCTTACTCCTAAGCGATGGCATCAAACCACAAACACTCGAATAAAAAAGGACGAACTTCTAAAACTTTACACGCCGACAGAGCACTGACTTAAATCGGTGACACACACCGACAGGACATTGATTTTAGTCGGTGACACACGCCAGAACACTAACTTAAGTCGGTGACACACGCCGACAGAACACTGACTTAAGTCGGTGACACACGCCGACAGAACACTGACTTAAGTCGGTGACACACGCCGACAGAACACTGACTTAAGTCGGTGACACACACCGGCAAAACACTGACTTAAGTCGGTGACACACGCCGACAGAACACTGACTTTAGTCGGTGACACACGCCGACAGAACACTGACTTAAGTCGGTGACACACGCCGACAGAACACTGACTTTAGTCGGTGACACACGCCGACAGAACACTGACTTAAGTCGGTGACACACACCGGCAAAACACTGACTTAAGTCGGTGACACACGCCGACAAAACACTGACTTAAGTCGGTGACACACGCCGACAGAACACTGACTTTAGTCGGTGACACACACCGGCAAAACACTGACTTAAGTCGGTGACACACGCCGACAAAACACTGACTTAAGTCGGTGACACACGCCGACAGAACACTGACTTTAGTCGGTGACACACACCGGCAAAACACTGACTTAAGTCGGTGACACACGCCGACAGAACACTGACTTTAGTCGGTGACACACGCCGACAGAACACTGACTTAAGTACATGTAATGCAGTTTAAGACCTAAACTTGTTTTGTGGTGCAGTACTGTTGAGTTTACGCTTGCCTTCTATCATGTTTTGTACTTTTGTGACGTCATAGTAACGAACATCAAGTTGTTTTTCTCTCATCATCACCGTTAATGAATGTCAAGGTGTCCACAAATAGGAACTGCTGATGTAAATACAGATCTTTTACACCCTTTTCCAGGATTTCATTACCAACCAAATGTAGGTGAATTGTCTCCGAAGCACAACGGCAGTTCGGTTGCCGTATTAGGCTTTAAAATGTTTAACAAATCAATACTTGTGTCAACAGAAGCTTCGGCATCAAACTTGTTCATCAGCTTACTCTTTGACATTTTAAAAGAAGCACATGTTTTAAATACGAAATAATGGCCGAGGAAATCTGCTCTCGGAATTAATTTTACGTTGGGGAATTCTGTCAATTATACAACTTTTACAATCTCTTTGCGATAAATATCGAGTTGGTGTAGCTGGTGACGTCAGTATGATGTGCTGTGTCGTACTTCTTGTTAAAAATTAATCTGGTTTTAACAAGATTTCAAGGCAAAGTAGAGAAAATTAAGAAGTAATAACGATAAAATCAAGATTATGACTTATGGGGTTAACATGTAAAGCCAAACTCGTGCTGTCTGACATCGCGTTCATCGATATATTAAAGCGGATGTTACTTCTTGTTAAAAATTAATCATTACTTACATGTAATTATAAAACTCTGAAATTTTCTTGGCTTTCCAGCAATATTCGTTATAGAAGCATCGTCGATTTGTGTGTGAAATTGAGATGTAGTAATACATACAAACCTGGCAATCCTTCATAACACCCTGAGCTCATCGGGTATTATCCCGAAAATACACGTCTATTCCCCGAGGAGTTCCGGATGTCCTTCGTTACAGAATGCCACAGGCCAGGTCACTAAGCATCTAAGTTATTGACAAGAAGTCAGCCAAAGAGTTTACCCTATTTGATTCCTTGAAGGTCAAGGTCATAGATTTGAACAAACCTGGTAGCCTTTCATCCCGGAAAATGTAATTTAGCGGTTTTTGCTGTAGTCATTGATGCTTTGAATCGTATTATGAATTTTGATGACATAAACTGTTGGTTAACCTGGATATTTTAGTATTTTAGAAAGCCTCGAAAATTTGTCAATTTTTGTTTTGTCCACACGGTTGGAATTACTTCCTTGTCCCATATTTACTATTTGAAGTAATTCGTATCCTACAGACTTACGTTTGATTGAATCCCGTGTTATCTGGAAAATCCTGTTGATATTACTTCTTTGATCCTTAGTATTTTAGAAAGATAATGCATAATAATTGTTCACAGCTCGGGAAAATACATGTATAATTCCTTTTTACTTATCCTTCAAACAAAATAACTATTAGACCTATAATATAGATGCTATCAAAGTTATAAATTGATTGTTCTTTTAACTATTTGGCATAATATCTAATATCTAGACACAAAAAAGATGGTAAATTTTATCTACAGATTACCGAGGATGAAATGTTATTCTAACCCGAAACAAAGAGACGTTAAATACAAGGACGGACGGATGACTGATTAACAATGTATGAATATTAAATACAGTACTTATTTATTTCTCAAATTGTACCTTCGATATTGAACATCTTCGATATTGAACATATTTAAAGATATCGGTACACAATAAATTTATTCATACTTGTATTTTTCAAACTGCATGAAATGTGTAGTAAAAATTCTAAAAATATGACGTGACCGAATATTAGAAAATTACTCTGTAGATCATAGATCATAGGGATCTGAAAATTAGTTACAGGCTATATAATCATTGACCTACCAGAATATAGTACCCAGTAGAGTACGATTTTTTTTATCTAGACCTTTAAAATGTCTAAAATGGTCTTAGGACACTCTGGTAGGTCCATGAATTTATAATCTGTAACTAATCCACAGATCCATGTGCTGTACATAATATATAAATTTCCAGATTAACCTTGTTTTAAATGTAATGCGCGAGTTGTCTCCCCTCCAAATTGGCGGGTTCCGGTGTAAATAAAAACATGTGGGTTGAACACGAATACCGTTTGTATGCTATCTGGAGTTGCTTTGTAGCTTCATCTTAATCGTTCGACATGGCAGGTCTCTCAGGAAGTTCGGACGTGGCCGGTGAATGGGAAGAAGAGGTAAGAAGGTGGATTATATGAAGCAAACCACGAAGTCCATTGTACAGTTACTTTTGTTCATCATGATCATATACAAATGTGCACATGCAACCAGATATGTCTCTAATCACGACATTCACATATGATAGGAAACAAGATGAACTAATAGTTTGTGTTTTTAACCAGACATCCAAACCAGGTGTCCCCCATCGCTGCATTTTGTCTCCAGATGAACATGTTATTGTCGTTAAATGTATGTTTTACTGATGTAAGGGAGGTAACTCGTATGCTATCTATATATTTTTAGGAAAGCACAGTTGTCGTCGAGTTGTCTGGTATTTTGGAGAGCGATTTCATATCGGAGTGTGGCGGTGATTGTAAGGTTCTGGTAAGTATATATTCTTATACAGAATTTTACTACATCCGTCACCACCTTGTTTAGTAATGCAATTTTTGTGTGGAGTTTTTTCTTGTACGTTCACCAATAATTATATAAATTTTAGCAACATTAATACATATACTGTTAATGTCGTACTGTAGTGCCACAAATCCCTCGCTACTTTTCGCTGGGAAATTTTTTCGCTGTTTTGCAGGGCATTACTTATGTAGCGAAAATTTGAGAATTAGGTGAAATATATTGGTACTTTCATGTCTTTCAGCTAAATCGCGAAATTTTAATTGATTTAAATTTTGTTATAACCGCGAATATATTTTGACCCCGTATCTAAATATCGAGTGTGTTGCTTACACCACAGGTGTTCGTTTCTAATATAAGTATAAGTATAATACTGGGTCAAGGTCTATAACTCGGCCGGCCATATAACACTACCCAATTTCAGAAAAAGTATGATTATTAACCAACCGTATAGGATATGATAATAGGAATACTCTCAATCGACAGCCAGATAATTTATCTTTAATTTGGTATATGATACAATATATATCATGCCGTATAAATGTCACTAGGTATCCAGAAACATCGGAAAACAGCCAGATTTCAACTGGTCGGACACTGTGGTGTCCTCCGATAAACACGCCAGGGCTCTAATGGGTAGCTCAAAAACCACTGCATGTCAACACTTCAGCGTCATAAGAATAAAAGTTTGGTAGAAAACAAACTTACCGGTTAGTAAATCCATGGATAAATACCATCCATTTGCCTAACGTAGCCCTTTGAAATTTCCGATTGAAAAATTTATGTCTCTAGCCGCCATGTAAGTATGTGTGCAGTAGATTTGTTTTGTTGGCGTTGATTGGCTCTCGAAAATTAATTGACCAATCAACGCCGAGAAAACAAATGTACTACACACATATCAACATGACGGCTAGAGACACACATTTTTTCAATCGGAAATTTCAAAAGGCTGTATTGAGCAAATGGATGGTTTATAGTTAAACACTAACATACCGGTAAGTTTGTTTTTTACCAAACTTTAATTCCTATGAAGCTGAAATGTTGACATGCAGTGGTTTTTGAGCTACCCATTAGAGCCCTGGCGTGTTTATCGGAGGACACCACAGTGTCCGACCAGTTGAAATCTGGCTGTTTTCCGATGTTTCTGGATACCTAGTGACATTTATACGGCATGATATATATTGTATCATATACCAAATTAAAGATAAATTATCTGGCTGTCGATTGAGAGTATTCCTATTATCATATCCTATACGGTTTGTTAATAATCATACTTTTTCTGAAATTGGGTAGTGTTATATGGCCGGCCGAGTTATAGACCTTGACCCAGTATTATACTTATACTTATATTAGAAACGATCGAGTGTGTTGCTTTTACCGACAGGGTATAAATACAGATAGACCGCTACTACAATTGGACCGGTACACATTCTCCGGGGAGTATGCGGACACCATGGGGACAAACCTCATCTTCACTCAGGGAGATGTAGTCACACGTAGGTCATAGCTACAATATGTAATTATTTGATAGAAGGCCGATATACACGATATTTATACATTTGTATCCGCTGAAATATTGTGGATGATCGATCTATGATGTGAGATATGCTGACTTGTTTGGGAAATAAAAAGATGTCTTGATTATAAAGGTGCCCTCCTATAAAGCTTTTGTTCAATTTCATAGTCTTCATTAACTCACCTCATGTAACTTCATTGTGGTCAGTTTGGTAATTTTTTTTATACCTGTACTAAAATAATTAGCAATCTATAGCTGAAAATTGCAGTCTTAGCCCATTATACAGTATACTAAATTACATAAGTCTGGTGATATCAGATAATTTTGTTTACAGACGGTCCTACCAAGTTCCATGAGATGGCCGACAATCCAACAAAAAATCTGGAGTTTCTTTGTAAAGTAGACAAGAAACTGAACATGTCAAGGGTGTTTGTCTCCAAGACAGCAAGCGACCAGGCTGACAAAGGTATGTTGTTAAACTCTCACCTTAGAATTGGTCTTAGGAACAAATCTATTGTAGTTATGTATCTTAAATAAGTAAAAGGGACGGTTCATGTACAATATGTATATAGACATTTCAGCCATTTACCATAGTGAAGCAACATGGAGGTGGCCTGTTCTTGGAGAGGTGACTGTTCCTTTGGCCACAGTGAAAAAAAATGGATTCCCTGTAATTTGTACTCAAAGCTCATCATCCCCAACAGCTAGTTTTTGATGTATTTTACCTTCATTGAATAAGTTATATATGACTTATGAGCATTAGGTAATTTCATGATGTCAGTTTTTACCTCTCTTTCTGTGACCTTTCTTTTTTAACAAACAAATTCAATTTGGCTTTTGTTATAGATTCTGACAGAGATGCTGCTATCTCTGAAAGTGATAAAGAAAAAGATGCTACCAATTCAAGTGTAGACTCAATACCAATGTCTGTGGACACAGGTTCTACTCCAGTCCAGGAAAAACATGATACTACTGGTCCAAAATCAGACACACAAAGTACCAGGACTAAGCCACAAACGGACACAATTAGTGCAGGTTTAGAGTCTGAAATAGACATGTCTAAGGAAGTGTCTAGTGTGCCAAAGATTGACATCTCTGGTGCCGCCCCAGATCTTACATCAGACACTGCAATGTGATCCAGATGGATAGTGAATCTAGACAATTTCTAGGGAACCTGATATATATAATAATTATGATAACCAAATAAAATGTTTGTGTTGTTGTGTTTTATATCAATTTCTAGGGAACCTGATATATATAATAATTATGATAACCAAATAAAATGTTTGTGTTGTTGTGTTTTATATCAATTTCTAGGGAACCTGATATATATAATAATTATGATAACCAAATAAAATGTTTGTGTTGTTGTGTTTTATATCAATTTCTAGGGAACCTGATATATATAATAATTATGATAACCAAATAAAATGTTTGAGTTGTTGTGTTTTATATTAAGCCCATCATTGGATGACGTCTGCCCTCTGGTAGTCATCCTCATACTCCAGGGGTAACTATCACTGACGTTATGTCCACCGTCAGTAATAGTAACCCATGGAGTATCCAGGTTGTCAAAAAGTATCTAAAGACAACTCCAATACTCCGCGGAGACACAATGGCCCTGACAACAGATTTAGACATTATCACCGATAAAAGTCTGGTGTAGTCCGAGATACTCTGGCCCTGACACCAGACTTGGACTGTATCACCGATAAAAGTCTGGTGTAGTCCGAGATACTCTGGTCCTGACACCAGACTTGGATTGTATCACAGATAAATGTCTGGTGTAGTCCGAGATACTCTGGCCCTGACACCAGACTTGGACTGTATCACAGATAAATGTGGGAACCAGACGGACTGTAATGGACGAAGTCTGGTGTAGTCCGAGATACTCTGGTCCTGACACCAGACTTGGACTGTATCACAGATAAATGTCTGGTGTAGTCCGAGATACTCTGGCCCTGACACCAGACTTGGACTGTATCACAGATAAATGTCTGGTGTAGTCCGAGATACTCTGGCCCTGACACCAGACTTGGACTGTATCACAGATAAATGTCTGGTGTAGGCCGAGATACTCTGGCCCTGACACCAGACTTGGACTGTATCACAGATAAATGTCTGGTGTAGGCCACTCGAGATACTCTGGCCCTGACACCAGACTTGGACTGTATCACAGATAAATGTCTGGTGTAGTCCGAGATACTCTGGTCCTGACACCAGACTTGGACTGTATCACAGATAAATGTCTGGTGTAGGCCACTCGAGATACTCTGGCCCTGACACCAGACTTGGACTGTATCACAGATAAATGTGTGGTGTAGGCCACTCGAGATACTCTGGCCCTGACACCAGACTTGGACTGTATCACAGATAAATGTCTGGTGTAGGCCACTCGAGATACTCTGGCCCTGACACCAGACTTGGACTGTATCACAGATAAATGTGTGGTGTAGGCCACTCGAGATACTCTGGCCCTGACACCAGACTTGGACTGTATCACAGATAAATGTCTGGTGTAGTCCGAGATACTCTGGTCCTGACACCAGACTTGGACTGTATCACAGATAAATGTGTGGTGTAGGCCACTCGAGATACTCTGGCCCTGACACCAGACTTGGACTGTATCACAGATTAATGTCTGGTGTAGGCCACTCGAGATACTCTGGCCCTGACACCAGACTTCAACATTATCACATGTACAAACAGTTGTATCTCGGGCTACTTCATAACCATTGATCGTATTTCAATTTTGACAGACAGAAGGATCGAAGGGGTGAGGTTAGGGAGTCTCATCGTGACGCTACCCAAATTGGTATTCTCTTTGAAGAGAATTGTTAAAATTTATAACGTGTGTTTGAATCCAGTTTCTCTTTAATATTCACAAATAAAAAGTGTGTATAGTGTCTTGATTTCACATATTTTAATATAAAACAAAAGCAAACAACGTTTCGATGTGCGTGTACTGACTAGATGAACCAGGTTGCCTTTCGTCACCGTTGGCAGTGACAGAACAAAATCATCCGGATCTGAAGAATTTTCCTGGCGCGATACCAAACGGTGTCGGCGAATTCCACCTTTGGATATAGCACTGCGCTCTGGCCCTACACCAGACGTTTATCCCACATAATGTCCAAGTCTGGTGTCAGGACCAGAGCGTCTCGGGCTACTAGATAAATCTAAAGTTCTGTATACAACAATAATCACATACATATTTAAAATATCGCATATGTATATATACATTTGAAACATCGCACATGTATCTGAGTAAATATTGAACATATATACATATATTTTATCACATATATACATTGAAAAATATCGAACATACAATGTATATTTTTATTATCAAGGGTTTATGTGTGCAACATTTTACTTGCCGAAGAAAACTTAGTCCGCTAAACCTGCCTTTATTATTAGGCCTTTTTCTTTTGACCTAATATGTAGGCAAATTAAAAAAAAAGACTAATAATATAGGCAGGTTAGCGGACTAAAGAAAATTATGATTGAGCTGATGTGATTGTCGAGTAGTGACGGAAATGACCGGAATTTGTCGATTGCTATCTCCACTCTAGAGTGACCTCCCCTGCTGAATCGCTAATGTCCGGCTAATTTTATTGAAAAGTTGACAAGCACATGTGGGCCTAGACACCTAGATCTAGACATGCTAGCCAAAATGCAAAAGCTGTGTGAATGATGCCTGGTCTGTGGCGATTTTAGTATTGTCATTAACAACTACATATATACACAGTTAAGGTACGTATACGACATCATAATGTGTTATTTGTGTACCTGTACGACCAGCCTCTGGATGAGGATGGTCAATGATTGATGTTCTTACCCTGTGGTATGCTTCTATTTTTTTCGTTTCCACGAATATGCCACATCGAACCGACAATGTATGTTTAGATCCTACTCATGTTGTGTATCTCTACTTGCTTCATTCGATCTTTATTAATTACTTTCTATTGAAATTATGTACTTCCTCGTAAGTGTTGAATTTTTATATAAGCTTCGATTCTATTTATACCAAGGCGTTATAAGTGTCTCTTTACACTACTAAACACCACGCGAGACAGCTATGAACCGGGAATAAAAACCATTTTTCTCAACAAATACTTGTCTTAAAGAGTCAAAAGAAACATGTCAAGTTTATTAAATTTCACAACGTTTAGTAAGTTTTGACTCCAAAGTATATTTTGAAAATATTATCATACATGTACATAGGTAGGCGTATCGTCCATCACACGTGACCCAGGTTCTGGCTAGGGTCTCGGGTGTCTATTAGCCTTCAAAGAAATGAACAACTCACATAAACATTTCAACAGGTTTTTTGCATACAATATGTAATTACAACATTACATATAACGACAGACACACACGTCACCCATTAACTATAGGACGCCGCAGGGACGCACACACATAAGGGAGCAGCTTCCAGCTTCTTCCCAAACAATACAACACTAGGACAGTGCAGACATATAACCAATATTACATAAACTCACCATGGACACAAACACCAACACAGTCAGTTCACTCATACAAGACAACGGAGTAGTCTCAGCTCAAAGAGCTCTGTACTACCCGTAAAAAACATATGCATACGAAACTCTGGGCTCACGTACGCTACTTATTCGCATTTGCGTTAATAACGAATCGATCTTGCTAATTGCTAAAATAAATTCATCCTTATTTGCAAAAAATGCTAAAGTTTTTCTTCACACACCCGCTATCCAATCACGCGGACAAAAGCTTCAAACATCGTGTTTATCAGTCACATTACTTTCTTAGCAAGTCTAAATCAGTTACTGTACCATATATATTTTAATGTTGAAGGGATATAAAGTAACAATACGCACGACAGAGTATGGTTTAATGTATTATCAGAATCTTTTGTAAGTGTGTACTTTTCTTTGTTGCATGAAATACATTATTTGATGCTTCTTAGTAATTTCATGTTTTTCATTATGGAATGCTGTCAATGCACAATTTGCAAAATGGAATTCTTATTCGCTAAAGAGAAAAAAAAATCACTTTTGCAACTTTTGCTAAGTAAACTGGAAAGTTAGTGTGAGCCCAAAACTATATATATAAAACACACGGACCAATCGGTACTCACGATATATTCACACACCCACCCTGACTCTCATTCACCTGACATTTGACCCATTACGTAAATACACATACACAGCATGGACAACAGAAGACAACAAATGATGAATCCAAGCAACGGTAATATGTAAATAACACATATAAATCAATAATTAAAAGTTAATACACATCCACACACCCTTACAACATTCTCCCCTAGAAAGCCTATACCATCCATGCTCAAATTCATGTACCAAACTTCCACACACCACCCTTTCTTTTCAGAAACTATTTTCCTACAGGCTAACAAACAAAAACAAAAAAATACTCTCAACAACCTGTATAGAAATTATAAATGGACAATATGATAAGTATAAAAATAAACAATTTAACACGATCATAATAATTTTATCTTTATATATAATGTACATTCAAGTAATGTCATTATCAAACTTCAACAACTTAATAACAGATAAAACTTAAATAACTTTTATCAAAAATAAATCTGTGTATAAACAATATATAAACAACCAATGTATAAATTTAACAATTTCCACAGTAAAGGGCAACAATGCACAAAATACCAGTTTATGAACACACAAATCACAGTCAATGCCACATCTCATCCACCATCCTCGATATTCCAGGGGTTCCGATCACTTACCATCTCTACACCCCTGGACTTTCTCATAGTAAAATTGGAGGCAACAGAATAGAACAGGTAATTTAGTCATTTGATGTACATCAAAAGAGTCATATAACGGTACACTGTGGTTGACTGTGTGGCTTTGATGTTAGACGTCTCTCTCTCTGTAGTCTTCAAAGGAAATCTTTGCTAGCCTGTGATTGGTCAAATGTTTTCCGCTGAGCTGCCTTCAATTTCACTATGCGATAGTCCAGGGGTGTAGTGATCGAAAGTGATCGGAACCCCTGGAGTATCGAGGATGCTCATCCACATACTGCAGCAGTTCCTCATCAGATATGGGAGGCGGGGCCCTCTTTAATGGCCCGGAATTCTCAGCATGCCTGCTGGTATCAATTTGGGGTTAAGCACACTTTCCTCCCTGATATTAAGCCTTTCTGCTTCCGGTGCCTTATGTCTCCTGGACAGGTGACGGCTAACCTGGTTCTTTCTAATATGATAAAAAGTGCACCAAGGACTTAAACACCAACACAGTCAGTCCACTTAGCTAACACACAACAACGAAGTAGTCTCAGCTCAGGAGCTCTGTACTACCTGTAAAACACACATGCACAAGAAAATACATAAAGCACACAGACCAATCGGTGCTCACGATACATTGAAACACCCACCCTAACTCTCATTCAATCACACAACATTTGACCTGCGACAGAAATGCACCTACACAACATGGACAACAGATAGACAACAAAAGATCAATCCCAGCGACGGTAACATGTGAATAACACATATAAATCAATTCTGAAAAGTTATCACACATCCACACACCCTTATCACATTCTCCTGTAGTAAGCCTATGGCTACACCATCCATGCTCACATTCATGTACAAAACTTCCCCACATGTGTAATAGGATATTTGTTTGATACATGGTATCATATAAAATGAATATTGACATTGTGTAACCCAAGTTCCAAATAAGAGAAACCTACACAATTTTCATAGTTTCAGTCTGTATTTAATTCAAAGTAAGTGAAATTGAACCATCAAAAAGGAGTGGGGGGTGGCGCTATTAGGGACAGGGGCGCTTATTGGGTCGAATACAGTAGTTGTAATTGCATGCCATTCAATATGATTTTCTTTTTCTATCCGACAGGAAGAAATGGAAAAGTCTGATTCCATGAGCAGCTTATCAGCGTCTGACACGTCTATTAGCTATGCAAGTGATGAACATTCAGGCAGTCTCATCAATAATTTTGAATCGTTCCGGACAGAGGGAGGATACAGTGATATCACACTGCGTGTGGACGGGCAGGAGTTTCCATGTCATCGTGTTATATTGGCAGCAGGTTCTGCCTACTTCAAATGCATGTTCTCGTCTGGCATGGAGGAATCTTTCAAAAATACAATTGACTTAAAACAAATAGATGCTCATGTGTTTGAATATCTGCTTCACTTTATCTATACTGGACGAGTACAGATTACTGTGAGTATTGTCGAGGAATTGTTCCGCCAGGCATACCTGTTTCAGGTTTCTCCCCTTGTTGATCTCTGCCTTAAGTTTTTTAAGGAGAATATGAATGAGACAAACTGTTTGGCAGCCTTGACATTGGGGGATAGTCATGCTCATCGACCCCTGTATGAGTTTGCCAAGGAGTACGCCTGTCTCCATTTTCAGAGCATCAGACAAGACGAAGATTTCACAAAACTGTCAATAGAGTGTGTGGTTGACCTGCTCAGTGATAGGCGTCTTCAATGTAGCTCTGAAGATGAAGTGTTTGAGAGCTCCATTAAATGGCTTGACTATGAACAGGACAATGAGAATAGAAAATCTTTCCGGTTTAAAATTCTGGAGTGCATCAAATTTCCATTACTAAGTCAAATATATCTCATTGATGTTGTCTCTAAGTCGCCTCATGTGACACAGGACGAGAGAGGTATAGAGCTGTACAGTCATGCTATAACCTATCATAATGTCCATTCTAGACGCAATAGTCTTCCATCCTTTCAGATCACACCCCGCTTCTCCTGCCCAGTGTATGAAACAGCTGTGCTATTGGGTGGGCGGTTTTCTGATGGACTGAGCAATGAAGTGGAAAGCTACCGTGCTGACACTAAAAATTTCACCACCCTAAAGCAACTTCCCTTCAAGAAGAGAAATGAATTTGCTGTGTGTTCTTATGCGGACAATATTTATGTGTCGGGTGGGCTTCGCAGCCAAGAGTTCTGGAAATATGACAGTGTGTTCGAGACGTGGATTCGTGGTTCTAACATGATGCACGCAAGAAGACGGCATGCAATGACGGTAGTGGACGACTGCATTTATGTGTTAGGTGGGTTTGATGAGTACAATGTTCTCGGTTCCATCGAGATGTGGAGAAGTCTGAGTAACTGCTGGTCAGAAATCGGGACACTTGTTCACCCTGTAGAGAACATGGGTTATGTGTCGTACAACAAAAAGATCTACCTATTCGGAGGAAAAAACAGTGAGGAAATCGTCACAGATGTTGTTCAGTGTTTTGACACCATTACTAACACTACAACTTTACTAACGCGCACACTTCCGGCTAGTGACATGTGCCTGAATGGGGCTACATTAAACGGACAGATCTATGTGGTTGGACTGGAGGGTTGCTTTAGGTATACGCCCGATTCTGACACCTGGGATGTACTACCTGACTTGAGTTGTGCCCGTGACTTTGTGAGTTTAGCTGTTCTAGATGAGAAATTGTATGCATTTGGTGGACGGAGACGTGGGGCAAAGGACAACTTATACACGGACATCATTGAGTGTTTCGATCCTGCTGAGAATGCTTGGGAGATCTGTGGGAATACTCCTATCCCAATGTACTCCTATGGCTGTGTAAGAATCATGCTGCACAAAAAGAAGGAACCAGAGACTAGCCAAAGTGGTATCAGTCAAGTAGTTCCACACCAGGTGCAAGCTAGTAGTTAACTTGTTGTATTTATACTCCAGTACTGTGCTTCACACTAGATACAGAATTAGTCACTGAACAACATATAGAGTGGTTTCTTCTATAGATAATCTCTGAAACTCCAGGGGCTACTGTATAGTATAAAATGGAAAGACTGAGAAGTTAAATATTCCTATATTATCAATGTGCAGCTTTTTACTGTTATATATAATTTATTAACGAATATTTCTCCCCGTGAATATGTATCAAAGAGGAAATCACGAAATGTTCTTCCCACCAAATCAAACAGCTATAAACAGTACGGTACCATCACAGTCATTGATGTCCACCCCTGGGCAAATGTCAGGTAAACTAAACATATTTCAGGAGCTACTGACTGACCAATAACAGGCCTACTGAAAGTTCTTTTGAAGGTTATACTTATCAGTGATGTCCATCATCAAAGCCATTACAAGGTACCTTTATTCGATTAGGCGATTTCTTTTATTGTGCATCAAAGATTCAGACTACATTGTTACATGTAGAACCTTTATGTTTTACTATGACATAGTACAGGGGTGGATATCATCATAGTGATACTGATTAGGATGTTACTAGCTAATTATATATAACAGATCCATCAAGGATTTATAAGTGAAAAGGATTCATGACTGTCTCTTTACATTACTAAACACCACGCGAGACGCCTATGAACCGGGAATAAAAACCATTTTTCTAAACAAATACTTGTCTTATTGAGTCAAATGAAAACCAATGTAGAGTTTATTAAATTTCAAAACGTTTATAACTTGATTTAAAGACAGAAGATTTAGAGGATATGTCTTAAATTTTCGTTAAAAAAAATACGACAGCCCATGAAATGATGGCCAGCTTCAGAAAGTAAGACGGTAACCCTCGCACCCGCAAGCTACATCAAAGGCTGCGCCGGCGGATATCAAAGGAAAATCAGTCATCGCCCAACGTCACGGTCAGTGCACAAACACAAAAGCTCTTGAACTTCCCCAAAACCCAGTGTGACTTGTCCTTCTCATATACGTCCTTGGATACATATAGTTCCACACTAATTACAAAAACAAAGTAAAATGGCATCTACAAGATAGTTCCACATTTTGGGGATAAATGGTGTTCATGTAATTATAGTTTCAAGTTGTTAAGAAAAAGCATCATATATCATGTCACTGATTTCTGCTTCAAAGTTGTTCATATTGAAACAACAGATTGATGATATACTCATTATACTCCACAAAGGTTTTCTTATCAGGTTTGTTCACCAGATTATGATACTTTTGTATATATACATGTAGCATTTTAATCACTCACAATTCTCAATTTACAAGGATCTGTTCATGTCATTATGAGTAATTAAGAAGCTGTAAATGACTAATTTCACTATATAGCCAATTCAAGAGTATTTTCTTTCTGAGAGAATAATGTACTGAATACCCGGGGGTATACCCTTGGTTATAAGCTAAGTTGCTGTATTACATACATTCTTAAATATACAAGGTTAGTGAAAATTAGACTTGTTGGAAATCATAGAGATATATTTATATTTTCACAGCAGTCCCACTATGTAACCTAAACCAAGCGCAGTTGGCATTCATCAGTATATGAACTACCATCTGCTTATTATGAAGTCATTACCATTGTGACGACACATTTGTCGTGCCAGCGATCATGGAAGATGGCTGTTCGAATGGCTGTTCCGTCTTTCACAATAATGAATTCTTTATTCTTATTAAGTATAAGCACTGGACATCTTACAGTTGGCATTCATAGCCAACTGGACAGAGGCAAATTCAAATGAAGTGTTAGTGCTAGTCCATAGATTAAGATACAATTTAAATATTATTATGCTTAATATTAAACAGTATATTGTAATAATAATTATTATATACAGATAATAACATAAGTATTATGTTTGTTTTATATTTTACAAAGGTGGATGAACAATTCTGTGCAATGCTGTTGCATAGTAACTAGTCAATATCAGTAGTAAAAGGATGTTGTCAAGGAGGATCTTTATGTAGACTACTGTGGTAGCGTTGATCTGCTTTGTGCTGTTTTGTGTTAACTGTGAACAGTTGTTAAATATTAAAGAATCTATAATCTCTGAGTCTTGGTATATTGTAGTTATTTGTATAGTATAACATTCAACACATGGGGTATTAATTTGATTTTGTTGCAAGTGTATCCATTTGTGACATCATTTTCCTATACAATAACTACATGCAATAAATGTGAGCCAATTTTCCTAAACCTTGATAACATTAATATATTATAATACCCAGGTGTCATATAAACCAAGTACATACAATGCATTAATTACTTATTACGACTTCAATTGTACCTGAAGATTCAGCAGGAATTAATTGAATATAAGCTCTGACAGAAATCAACCAGACAGTAATTCAGTTAATCACTAAGAAGTTTGTAAAAGTAGGATTCTGAATTTTTTTGTTATACTAAAACAAACACTTAGAGAAGGTAAATCCTATTCTAATTTTGTACACAAAGGGAAAGAACTCCTGAAGTCTTACCAAATTGAAATGAGGGTCACACTAGAACAGGAAAAATAATTTTAATCGATTTTCTTTTATTTGTTCAAGTTCAAATGACCTAAAACTGTTTTGTAACTTTTGCTGGCTTGAAAGTCAAAAGACTGATATCGCAGACTTTTCTATTCTGATAATATACTAGCGGATGATTTACACGAGATCTGTGAATGCAAAGTGAAGCAGGGATAGAAATACATAGTGTATGCTTATTTGATAATGATTAAGTTCTGCGAAATACATTACAGGTGTCAGCACATGAATTACCGTACTACAGCTGTTAACATTTTTTTCTTTCGATTCTTTTCGGGACGATTTTATTTCGGGAACTGGGCTTGGATTTTATCAGTACTTGTATTAACATACAGAGGTACCTGTATGTACATGTATTATAACTAATCTAGAATAAAAAAAAACCTGGTGGTTCTAGAGCAGAGTCTGACACGAAGTTCAACTGCCCGCGGAAATTGTCTACTTTACAGTATATTTCTGGTGACAGATCTAGACCAGAAAAAAATGTTGTAGCGGAGTAAAATTACCTAGATCCCTGGTTCTAACAAGTCTCATTCTTTTTAGAGATAAAAACTGGGAATGGCCTCGGTAAATCAAGACAACATGGCACAGACTGCTTTAATTGCTGTTTATCTGGAGCTGTTGGTGGATCAGCCGGCGGTCATCTGTCTCACCTGCACGTTCTTGGGGTATCAGCCAGCGCGTGCAAGGTGCTAGGTTACTAATCGTTAGAGGGTTAATTCACAAAAAATATGTAACTTCTCGTAGATTTCACTTTTAGGATATGTTTTACAGCGCACGTGCTGATTAGTTAGCGGGATACTTTACCGCCGTTTTCAAGTACCGATAACTGCTGTCGATTACAGTTGCAATGTACGACTGAAAGTCCTGTTATGTTACAAAGTTTAATAGATACATGGACAGAAAGGATATTCATTGAAGCAAACACGATTATGGAGGCTATCAGTAGCATATGGGTCTGATAATTGATTAGTAACCGTTTATATCAATTTGGACCCATTCTGATGGAACTATTCCCGACGACATCACGATTTACTCCAACTTATAGATTAAGAACCTCAAAGTACACCGTAAATCATAATACAAATTTAATGTATTGGTTAAATGTGTTTTTATCCCATTAGTCATACAATATAAAAAATAAACCGGAGTGTATCATGTGCACGTGAATCTCGCGGAAACAAACCTCAAAATAACGCGTTCTTGAAATGTTATAGCAATGAAGTAACTGTGCAGTCTAGACGTTGATCACAACTATACCAAGGACTAGCGGAGAAGCGTCAAATCTTAAAACAATAGGTAAATGTATGTTAGATTGAACAAAAAAACACCCATTCGATACAGAAATGTATGAATAGTCTATCCTGATCATGATACAGCTTGATCTGGTATGAACTTAAGTTCTTTTCAAGTTGATATGCCCCCACCATTAAAGGCCCACTACCTTTCCGAAACAAAAAATAGAGATTCTTAAAAAAATTAATAACATAAGGAAACATATACAGATGGCCTAAGATGAGGTTATAATACCAAACAAATGCAAGATTTCCGGCGTAAACTAATTTACAGTGAAGATTCTTTTCGCTGTTTTACCGTCTGGTTCAGCGATAGTCAACTAACGCTCGGTAGTTAGGACGACGGCGGGAAATATAATACGACCCGCGTTATGAAAATTAACATTTAATTATCCCCCGCGAAACGCGTTTGCGGGGGATATTGATTTGGGCTCTGTCCGTCCGTGCGTCCGTCCGTCCGTCCGTCCGTCCCGTGCGTCCGTCCGTCCGTCCGAGTATCGTTTCCGGGCTATAACTCCTAAACCGTTCAACTTGGCTACACGAAACTTTCTGTACATGTTAGGCTAGTGCTCTAGTTGTGCCTTTTGCTAATGGGAACCTTTCATTTTCGATACTTTTTCTGTTACTATGGAAACTTATTTAAAAATACCATATTATTAAAGTTTCCTTTCTATTTCAGGCTATAACTCAAAAACCGTTCAACTTGGCTACACGAAACTTTCTGTACATGTTAGGCTAGTGCTCTAGTTGTGCCTTTTGCTAATGGGAATCTTTCATTTTCAATACTTTTTCTGTTACCATGGAAACTTATTTAAAAATACCATATTATTAAAGTTTCCTTTCTATTTCAGGCTATAACTCAAAAACCGTTCAACTTGGCTACACGAAACTTTCTGTACATGATCTTTTAAATTATTCTTTTAAATGTCATGTTACTGGAGAGCGGATATATTGTTGTATGAATTTATTCAAGGACAATACTAAGCTCTGTTCAAATAGTTAAACCTACATGGATGACAATATCAAGATTTAAACTCTTAGTTACAATGAGCTTCATTTATTTTATGTTTGAGCTTTCATACACAACTGGGCGCGGGGGATAATGCCAAGCTTTGCGGCTCCTTGTTAACATTTAATTTACATTATTTTTAATGTGCAGAGGGTGATGACAGGCCTAGTATTAACAGTAAGCTAACAATTTTTGCGAATCTACACAATTATCAATCTCGTTTTGCATTCCAATTTTGAAAATTAAAAAACGTTTCGGAAAGGTAGTGGGCCTTTAAGGAGATTAATGAAATTAAAGATTTTCATGGCCTCTTCGAGACCACAGGGACCTGGCAAGACTTTTTTAACCAACAGTATACATATATATACACCAGTATATTGATACAATAATATACTGTTGGTTAAGAAAATTGTGCCAGGTCCCTGTGTTCGAGACAGGGATTTGAGTATCAATTACAGTTTATATAATATGGGCCCACCAGAGTACCTGTAGACCATTTTTAGATGTTTTAGAGGTATAGATAAAAAATGGTAAAAAAAACCCTATTATACATTGTACTATACACAGTGTAATAGACCAGTTTTTGATTTACAGATCCCTGTGCTTTGCAATGATACATATGTACATGTATAGTAGTACCAATGATTGGCCATAACATTATTGGAACTTCTTATATAAATGTCCTCAAGTTATAATTGCATACTGCATCTGTCTATAAAGGACATCTGCCTTTTAAGGACATCTGTCTATAAAGGTCATCTGCCTATAAAGGACATCTGTCTATAAAAGACATTTGTCTTTAAAGGACATCTGCCTATAAAGGACATCTGTCTATAAAGACATCTGTTTATAAAGGACATCTGTCTATAAAGGACATCTGCCTATAAAGGACATCTGTCTATAAAGGACATCTGCCTATAAAGGACATCTGTCTATAAAGGACATCTGCCTATAAAGGACATCTGCCTATAAAGGACATCTGTCTATAAAGGACATCTGTCTATAAAGGACATCTGTCTATAAAGGACATCTGTCTATAAAGGACATCTGTTTATAAAGGACATCTGTCTATAAAGGACATCTGCCTATAAAGGACATCTGTCTATAAAGGACATCTGCCTATAAAGGACATGTGTTTATAAAGGACATCTGTCTATAAAGGACATCTGCCTATAAAGGACATCTGTCTATAAAGGACATCTGTCTATAAAGGACATCTGTCTAATAAAGACATTTGTGTTTAAAGGACATCTGCCTATAAAGGACATCTGTCTATAAAGGACATCTGCCTATAAAGGACATCTGCCTATAAAGGACATCTGTCTATAAAGGACATTTGTCTATAAAGGACATCTGTCTATAAAGGACATCTGTCTATAAAGGACATCTGTCTATAAAGGACATCTGCCTATAAAGGACATTTGTCTATAAAGGACATCTGTCTATAAAGGACATTTGTCTATAAAGGACATCTGCCTATAAAGGACATCTGCCTATAAAGGACATTTGTCTATAAAGGACATCTGCCTATAAAGGACATCTGCCTATAAAGGACATCTGTCTATAAAGGACATCTGTCTATAAAGGACATCTGTCTATAAAGGACATCTGTCTAATAAAGACATTTGTGTTTAAAGGACATCTGCCTATAAAGGACATTTGTCTATAAAGGACATCTGCCTATAAAGGACATCTGCCTATAAAGGACATCTGTCTATAAAGGACATCTGTCTATAAAGGACATTTATCTATAAAGGACATCTGCCTATAAAGGTCATCTGTCTATAAAGGACATTTGTCTATAAATGACATCTGTCTATAAAGGACATTTGTCTATAAAAGACATTTGTCTTTAAAGGACATCTGCCTATAAAGGACATTTGTCTATAAAGGACATCTGTCTATAAAGGACATCTGCCTATAAAGGACATCTGCCTATAAAGGACATCTGTCTATAAAGGACATCTGTCTATAAAGGACATCTGCCTATAAAGGACATCTGTCTATAAAGGACATTTGTCTATAAAGGACATCTGTCTATAAAGGACATCTGTCTATAAAGGACATCTGCCTATAAAGGACATCTGTCTATAAATGACATCTGCCTATAAAGGACATCTGTCTATAAAAGACATCTGCCTATAAAGGACATCTGCCTATAAAGGACATCTGTCTATAAAAGACATCTGCCTATAAAGGACATCTGCCTATAAAGGACATCTGCCTATAAAGGACATCTGTCTATAAAGGACATCTGCCTATAAAGGACATCTGCCTATAAAGGACATTTGTCTATAAAGGACATCTGCCTATAAAAGGACATCTGCCTATAAAGGACATCTGTCTATAAAGGACATCTGTCTATAAATGACATCTGTCTATAAAGGACATTTGTCTTATAAAAACATTTGTGTTTAAAGGACATCTGCCTATAAAGGACATTGTCTATAAAAGACATCTGCCTATAAAGGACATCTGCCTATAAAGGACATCTGCCTATAAAGGACATCTGTCTATAAAGGACATTTATCTATAAAAGACATCTGTCTATAAAGGACATCTGTCTATAAAGGACATCTGTCTATAAAGGACATTTGTCTATAAAGGACATCTGTCTATAAAGGACATCTGTCTATAAAGGACATCTGTCTATAAAGGACATCTGTCTATAAAGGACATCTGTCTATAAAGGACATCTGCCTATAAAGGACATCTGCCTATAAAGGACATTTGCCTATAAAGGACATCTGTTTATAAAGGACATCTGCCTATAAAGGACATCTGTCTATAAAGGACATTTGTCTATAAATGACATCTGTCTATAAAGGACATCTGTCTATAAAGGACATCTGCCTATAAAGGACATCTGTCTATAAAAGACACATGCCTATAAAGGACATCTGTCTATAAAGGACATCTGCCTATAAAGGACATCTGTCTATAAAAGACATCTGCCTATAAAGGACATCAGTCTATAAAAGACACATGCCTATAAAGGTCATCTGCCTATAAAGGACATCTGCCTATAAAGGACATCTGTCTATAAAAGACATCTGCCTATAAAAGACATCTGTCTATAAAGGACATCTGTCTATAAAGGACATCTGTCTATAAAGGACATCTGCCTATAAAGGACATCTGTCTATAAAAGACATCTGCCTATAAAGGACATCTGCCTATAAAAGACATCTGCCTATAAAGGACATCTGCCTATAAAGGACATCTGCCTATAAAGGACATCTGCCTATAAAAGACATCTGCCTATAAAGGACATCTGCCTATAAAGGACATCTGTCTATAAAAGACATCTGCCTATAAAGGACATCTGTCTATAAAAGACATCTGCCTATAAAGGACATCTGCCTATAAAGGACATCTGCCTATAAAGGACATCTGCCTATAAAGGACATCTGCCTATAAAAGACATCTGCCTATAAAAGACATCTGCCTATAAAGGACATTTGTACTTTGTTCCTTTGATGTGTGTCCCTTATATACAGGTTTGACAATATAAGAGTTTGTACATCTACTGTATGTCTTTCCATAGTTTATCTTATTCACATATATTCCTTAATTAATAGATCTATTGTTTTTTAAATCATCAAATCACCTAAGTTGAATAGGGAGTCATGTATCAATGACAGTTCTTCCATTTCAGACAAGTCTATTTTAGGCTAACAGTTTAAAAAAAAATGTCAGTAAATCCAGATCAGAAGAAATAAGTACATGAAATACAGCTGAGACAGTACATGATAGATAGGAGTTTAAAAAAACATGATTTCCTTCAAAAATATGATCAGAAATGTGATAAAGCCACAAGTAGACAGCTGGTGTTTATCTGTAACTTACTGATACAGCTGCGAATTATTATGTCAACTGTCAAAGTCATTATAGTCTTGGGTGTATTTCAGGGCGGAGCTGCCAATAGCTCCGTAACCATGGAAACTTGGATTCTAAGGACTTGAGAGATGAACTTGACCTTGCTGGCTCAGCTGGATGTGGCAGTTACTAGGAGGCGTGGCCTACAGAGGTGTGGTCTGGGGTATGATTACTTCCTTTTAAGATAAAAAAAATAAATAAATAAAAAATAAAAAGCAGTTCTTTTTCAAAATTTTCCCAGGAATTCACTCATTTACAGTTATAATAAAGCAGAAATTTTATCCTCAGTCTATATAGAATTTAATTTGTAGAATAGCTGAATATGTGTAGCCTTTCTGATAAATAAGCATGGTATGTATCATGTTACTGAAACATGGCAATTCATTTAATATAAAGGTACGTTGCATATGATATACATTTGCGTATGCTTTTACCAAAGGGCCAAGCTTTCCTTGTTAACAAGAATGTGTCATTTGTGTATTCAGTATCTTAAAGAGCTGTACAATATGGTACATGTAAATTTTAACTTTTTAAGTAGAAGCTATAGATCTCACTAGATCAGTGTTGCTGCTCCTTAATACCCGGTATTTATCTATAGTGTTAGATATTTTTCTCAGCTGCAATGTACCTTTTGAACGAGTTCAATTTTGCAGAAACATTTTGGTTTTCTCTATTTGTTTGTTCTACATGAGTATAACTTCGAATTGGTGTCAAGGGAGATAATTTCTAGTGTTGTTCCTTAATAGTAGTGAATGTTTCTTTTGCCTTTTAACTATAAAAATTGTCTTCATGCATGGACATGCAACTTTTGAAAACCAGAACCAAATTTTCCTTTAAAAAAGAAGGAAAGAAGAAAAAATAGAGTTATAGTAACTCCTTCCTTTGAAGTAAAAAAGGCATCATTTGAACAGCTACGTTAAGTTTTCTCCATTTCATACAGTGCACTGATGTATAGAATTCCTGGTCCAGTGAACTTTGGCAGCCCAGTATTGTTTTTGGTCACAACATCAACATTGCGAAACCCTGGCTCAGGTTTCCTCATTGTAGCGGGACACTCGTGTGTCAACACCCAGACAGCCAATCATCCACCCCATTGTTGTAGGGATGTTATACAAATTGGGTGTTCAGAGACAGTTTCTATGGTCCTGCCCAACCCACGGCTTTTACAGTCTGAGGTAGTGTGTACCTATAGGGCGTTTACTGATCGGACCAAGACACCAATATCGTCTCTGTTCTTATATAAACAACCTCATTGTGAATGTAACCCATGGACACTTAAAACCATGGTTACAGGCTTTAGCAATGCCTGTTGGGACTAAATTACAATTTCAATGAAGGACTGAAAATAAGTTTGCTGGCTTGTAAAATAAACATTTACATTGCCTAAATCTGTATATTGGAAAGTAACATACAATTATGTTGATAATATGGTATTCTAAAGGTGGGCCTAAAAGATACCTCAATATGGAACAGTCTAAAAGATACCTCAATATGGAACAGTCTAAAAGATACCTCAATATGGAACAGTCTAAAAGATGGATATATCATATTGGGCTCTCCTTCTTATTTTGGGATTTGTAAATAAACTGATTTTTCAGAAAAAATGCAGATTTGCTTATTTTGGGAACTGTGGGAACACAATGCAAATTTTGAGAAGTAACATTTACCTGTTGAACACCCTAACCAGTCAGCCATAGTGACTATTGAGCACTAGATGGAAGGTGGTAGTGGTAGAATGTTGGACACCCTAACCAGTCAGCCACTGTGACTATGGATCACTAGATGGAGGGTGGTAGTGGTAGAATGTTGGACACCCTAACCAGTCAGCCACAGTGACTATTGAGCACTAGATGGAAGGTGGTGGTGGTAGAATGTTGGACACCTAACCAGTCAGCCACAGTGACTCTGGATCACTCAATGGAAGGTAGTGGTGGTAGAATGTTGGACACCTTAACCAGTCAGCCACAGTGACTCGGGAACACCCCATGGAAAGTAATGGTGGTAGAATGTTGGACACCTTAACCAGTCAGCCACAGTGACTCGGGAACACCCCATGGAAAGTAATGGTGGTAGAATGTTGGACACCCTAACCAGTCAGCCTCAGTGACTCTGGAGCACTAGATGGAAGGTGTTGGTGGTAGAATGTTGGACACCCTAACCAGTCAGCCACAGTGACTCGGGAACACCCCATGGAAAGTAATGGTGGTAGAATGTTGGACATCCTAACCAGTCAGCCACAGTGACTCTGGATCACTAGATGGAAGGTGGTAGTGGTAGAATGTTGGACACCCTAACCAGTCAGCTACAGTGACTCTGGAGCACTAGATGGAAGGTGGTAGTGGTAGAATGTTGGACACCATAACCATCAGCCACAGTGACTCGACATCCTGGAGTATGTGTAGAATGTTGGACACCCTAACCAGTCAGCTACAGTGACTCTGGAACACTAGATGGAAGGTGGTAGTGGTAGAATGTTGGACACCATAACCAGTCAGCTTCAGTGACTCTGGAGCACTAGATGGAAGGTGGTAGTGGTAGAATGTTGGACACCCTAACCAGTCAGCCACAGTGACTCTGGAACACTAGATGGAAGGTGGTGGTGGTAGAATGTTGGACACCCTAACCAGTCAGCCACAGTGACTCTGGAACACTAGATGGAAGGTGGTAGTGGTAGAATGTTGGACACCCTAACCAGTCAGCCACAGTGACTATGGAACACTAGATGGAAGGTGGTAGTGGTAGAATGTTGGACACCCTAACCAGTCAGCCACAGTGACTCTGGAACACTAGATGGAAGGTGGTAGTGGTAGAATGTTGGACACCCTAACCAGTCAGCTTCAGTGACTCTGGAACACTAGATGGAAGGTGGTAGTGGTAGAATGTTGGACACCCTAACCAGTCAGCCACAGTGACTATGGAACACTAGATGGAAGGTATTGATGGTAGAATGTTGGACACCCTAACCAGACAGCCACAGTGACTATGGAACACTAGATAGAAGGTGGTGGTGGTAGAATGTTGGACACCCTAACCAGTCAGCCACAGTGACTCTGGAACACTAGATGGAAGGTAGTGGTGGTAGAATCACCCTAACCAGTCAGCCACATTGACTCGGGAACACCCCAGGGAAAGTAATGGTGGTAGAATGTTGGACACCCTAACCAGTCAGCCACATTGACTCGGGAACACTAGATGGAAGGTGGTAGTGGTAGAATGTTGGACACCCTAACCAGACAGCCACAGTGACTCGGAAACACCACATGGAAAGTGATGATGGTAGAATGTTGGACAAGCTTACCAGTCATCCACAGTGACTCTGGAGTACTAGATGGAAGACTGTAGTATCAGAATCACCAGTCAGTCCTAGAAAATTTGTACAGTACAGTACATCTAAAGGATACATTTACTTAGACATAAAATATAAACTTGGACTGTCCAGATTTTACCCTATCATACTTCACTACCACTTCACTTAGTAGGGACTTCATTATAATATTGTATAGATATTCCAATCCATAGAAAACTAGCAATAGAGCTTGGTTAACTGAGATCTTTTATAACAACAATCTCTTTCTATTTAAAAGTTTTTGACATTTATAAATATTACTCTGTGGACTTTAACTAATACTTAGTGTATAAAAGAAGGATAAAATATGCCCTTCTGCTAAAAAGGTTAGATGTGTGCATGGTACGAGTGGACATGTCGTGCTGTGTATTATAACTTTGTTTTGACTTGGTGTGTTTAATCACCATCTCTAACAGAACCAATACCATGTCGTTCTAATATCACTAAATGGTATTAAATATTCCAGCTATCACACAAACACAATGGTGTTTACAAACAGATAGGTGTACAGATAGGCTACCAGGGCAGGTGATCTACTGATATAACAATTACTGACAGGTGCTTGGTATTTTGAAACTGTTCGACCACTAACTTGGGAATTGTTATACTGTCGGACCACTAACTTTGGAATTGTGATACTGTCGGACCACTAACTTTGGAACTGTTATACTGTCGGACCACTAACTTTGGAATTGTTATCCTGTCGGACCACTAACTTTGGAATTGTTATCCTGTTGGACCACTAACTTTGGAATTGTTATACTGTCGGACCACTAACTTTGGAATTGTTATACTGTCGGACCACTAACTTTGGAATTGTTATACTGTTGGACCACTAACTTTGGAATTGTTATACTGTCAGACCACTAACTTGGAAATTGTTATCCTGTCGGACTACTACCTTTGGAATTGTTATCCTGTCGGACCACTAACTTTGGAGTTGTTATACTGTCGGGCCACTAACTTTGGAATTGTTATACTGTCGGACCACTAACTGTTGAACTGTTATACTGTCGGACCACTAACTTGGGAATTGTTATCCTGTCGGACCACTAACTTTGGAATTGTTATACTGTCGGACCACTAACTTTGGAATTGTTATACTGTCGGGCCACCAACTTTGGAATTGTTATACTGTCGGACCACTAACTTTGGAATTTTTCTACTGTCGGGCCACTAACTTTGGAATTTTTATACTGTCGGACCACTTACTTTGGAATTGTTATACTGTCGGATCTCTAACTTGAGAATTGTTATACTGTCGGACCACTAACTTTGGAATTGTTATACTGTCGGACCACTAACTTTGGAATTGTTATACTGTCGGATCTCTAACTTGAGAATTGTTATACTGTCGGACCACTAACTTTGGAATTGTTATACTGTCGGACCACTAACTTTGGAATTGTTATACTGTCGGACCACTAACTTTGGAATTGTTATACTGTCGGACCACTAACTTTGGAATTGTTATACTGTCGGACCACTAACTTTGGAATTGTTATACTGTCGGACCACTAACTTTGGAATTGTTATACTGTTGGACCACTAACTTTGGAATTGTTATACTGTCGGACCACTAACTTTTGAATTGTTATACTGTCGGACCACTAACTTTGGAATTGTTATACTGTTTGGATGACTTACTTCGGAAATGTTATAATGTTGGACCACTGATCATCGGACAGACAGGTGCTTGGAACTGTTATAATTTTGAAGGTTTCGACCATTGACCATTGGACTTATTTCTGCTGAATCTGGCCCTGATCACTAAGGTAGGTGACAATATTGTAAAACCGATCTCCTGGACACGTACCATGGAGTAGGTATTGTTCATAGGTAGCCAGGAATTTTGGTTCTTTAGAGTTTATAAAGAGACTTTGATGGTGTTGCATATATTTGCATAAAGGTGGTAATAATGATAATCATTTGCAAGGTCTGTTTTGGGTTCAAAGGTCCTGGGTTCATTTGCAAGGAATCTTTTTTGGTTCAATGGTCCTGGGTTTAGTTATAAGGTATCTTCTTTGGTTCAATGGTAATGATAATCATTTGCAAGGTCTGTTTTGGGTTCAAAGGTCCTGGGTTCATTTGCAAGGAATCTTTTTTGGTTCAATGGTCCTGGGTTTAGTTATAAAATCTGTTTTGGTTGAAAGGTCCTGGGTTCATTTGTAAGATCTGTTTTGGGTTCAAAGGTCCCGGGTTCATTTGTAAGATCTGTTTTGAGTTCAAAGGTCCTGGGTTTATTTGCAAGGTATCTTCTTTGGTTCATTGGTCCTGGGTTTATTTATAAAATCTGTTTTTGGTTCAAAGGTCCTGGGTTTATTTGCAAGGTATCTTCTTTGGTTCAATGGTCCTGGGTTTATTTATAAAATCTGTTTTTGGTTCAAAGGTCCTGGGTTTATTTGCAAGGTATCTTCTTTGGTTCAATGGTCCTGATAATCATTTGCAAGGTCTGTTTTGGGTTCAAAGGTCCTGGGTTCATTTGCAAGGAATCTTTTTTGGTTCAATGGTCCTGGGTTTAGTTATAAAATCTGTTTTGGTTGAAAGGTCCTGGGTTCATTTGTAAGATCTGTTTTTGGTTCAATGGTCCTGGGTTTATTTATAAAATCTGTTTTTTGTTCAGAGGTTCTGGGTTCATTTGCAAGGTCTGTTTTGGGTTCAGTAGCCCTCTGTTAAAATTTTGTTGTGGTTGTTGTATTTTGATAAATATCTCACCACATCATGCCTGGCATTCCACCTCACAGCCACACAATACACCTGTATCCTCATCATAAATATACAGGTATACTACACCTGGAATTCTGGAAACATTTGTATTAGAAACTCAATCTTATTGTAATGTGATTGTTTATCCTATGTGTATAGCGGTTAAGCTTGGTAAATGGATCAATGCCAGTAGGTCCAGACTTCCGACTCTGTCAACATACACTAGACAGTAGAGATACACTAGTATACTCCCTCTTATCCTATAACAGACTAATTACCAGAGTGTGATATCTATATTACACCTAATGGCTTTATCAGTTGGAGGCCTTTCAATATACCTGTCACTTTGTACAAACAAAATACCTGTAACATCGTTAGGATACACAACGAGTAAAAGTTTAACACAGAACAACCTTACACAATCTATGTAGGGATGTCACTATATATTGGTTATTTAAAAGCTATAATAAAGTCATTATGATATTCAAATATTGGCTTATAATAATGGGCATGTATCATATATAACCTGTACACGACAAATCTTTGAGATTTTATCATTGTGTGTTATCGTTACAATTGATTTGATATTCTGTTATAGTCTGTTCACATGATATCAAATGTCAGAGTACTGCATTTAAACATTGGTACACAGGTTACTTATATATAGTGATTACAGGTATAGATATACCTGTACAGGTGTTCATCATCATGTAATTGATTCTATAGCGGAAAAAAAACCATTTTAAATACATGTCTGACCAAGTGGAATGGTGGTATGTACAAGGAAACCGATCTTTGGTGACCTAGAGCAGTAAGGTAAGGACAGGTGTGGCCATTTGGATGTAAACATGATTAATTAGTCTAACGATATCTCTGTAGTGCTGATTACAGGTCATTCTTGATTTGTTCCTGTCACAGTTTTTTGTCATTCCTAATTCACATCAGGAATCAGGCTTAATGATCCTCCTTTCTCCAAAGGTAACTGACATACATGTATTTCAGATTGAAATCATATAATTCTCCTGGATACATTATGTGCTGCCTAATCATTGAGACAGATACATGGCTGACAGCCATCTTGAATTTCCAGATAAAAAAAAAAAAAGATTTTCTTTTATCAATAGGATTTCATTGATCCCTAACTAATCTGACCAGACGGCTGAAATGGCTTACATGGAGCTTTAAAATCTTTCCCTAATTTAAGATAACCATCATTAAATTACGAAAGAAAACCTTGTAGAATATTGAAAAAATTTAGGCATATGCAAACTGCTACTATATCTTTGACTCCATGGTTTATTTGAACAAACAATCTGTTATGGTATGGAATTTTCCTGATATCTGTTTCCCCTATTAAATTTATTGTCACTTGGAAGCTAACATCAGTTTAATTTGGATCAGCCAAAGTCATTGAAATTCTTGTTTGGATAATAAAGGAAATGGAAACTGGAGTATCTGGAGAAAACCTCTGACCTACAGTCAGTACCTTCAAGTTACCCTACAAGGATTTTTCTCCTCGTGGTGTGTTCAAATAGGTTCATCAAGCTATAACCCTAAAAACAAGCCACTGCATTTTACTCTAAGGATATGATGTGTATTTATGAAAGGTCATTAAAAACCCAAAGTATTTTAGTACCTTTTTAAAACAATTTATAAATTAAATAAGAAAGGTTTATGATCAAAAGAAGACAACTATGAGGGTATAACTATGATGAAGTACCTCATGTGCTACATTAACTTGTACTAAAATCAAATTACAAAAGTTATCAAAGGGAAAGTAAAAGCTTCCAGTTGTGAATACAAATTTTGAAAATCTCATTAAAAAAAGTTAACTTTGTTAGTATGTAAGAGATGATGTTATTGGTTTGTTACTCTCAATTATACTCATACTCAAAGTAGAATTAATGGTTAACAAATAGTTCTCTCCGCTGGTTTTCTATAGATTTATAAACTCTCTCTGAGAGATGACAAATGCTGGTGAATATTTTCTGACATTTCTACGTCTGCCTAAAATAATTGATCCTACTTTTATGTAAAAATGTGTTGACACGTCGGCTATGATTAGTAGACTGTTCTCACATTTAGTAGATTTCTGTCAGGGAGATCTCATATACAAGCTGGTTTAAGGGGACAGGTTAGTATACTCATATACAAGCTGGTTAGGGGATAGGTCGGTATATATAAAGTAGTGTACAGTTTTACTTGTCAATGACTTTAGTAATTAGATGAAGACAATGAGACAGCTATGCATACTGCAAGCCTCTACTGGTGATTCTGTAGAATTTGAATGCCTCTTATCTTGCAGAAAGCCAGCAATTTTCCTGGAATGTATAAACGTGGTTCATTGCCCTCCATATCGGTGTTGAAATGATAATATGCCCGGTACTCAAATCTGCCTTTATGACCACCTCTGTATAAAGACCAATGGCTTAATAAGACCACTTTCTCAGAGTCCCAAACGGTCAATTTCAATACAATTTGACCTGTGGATAAGACCATGTGGCTGTAAAGACCATTTCTTCTCTGTCTCTTGTGAGGTTTTTATTGACATGATTGACTAAAGAATGTATATTTTAGAGATAGCATATACAGCAGTTTTATTCTCAGGATTGATCGATCCATGTAATTCCCTGTACAGTAACAAAGTCTGCAGTCATGGAAAGATATAGAGATGATTGGCTAACCAATTTGTTCACATAAATGACCTTGACTTAATGACAAGAATACAAACTTGACCTTACTAAAGACTATAAAGTGAAGGGAATCTGTGGTCTGAGTCAGTGTGTCGGTGTACAAATTATATAATAGTATAAGATAGGGGGTAGGTCAGGGATGTTAAGGTACACTCGTCCTGGTATCACCTGTACTGGGATTCGACATTGTCCAGCACTGTCCTGTCAGCTGGCTAATCGCCACTAGCACACAATTAGGGTTTTTTCTCATGAGAAACCAGAAGATATGTTTTGTGGCTATCGCTGATGGGTCTGTGTAATGTTACACCTATACAGAATACAATGTGAGTGTCGGGCAGTCTCGTACCTGCTGCGGAGCCTGGGCAGCTGTTCTCCAACAGGTAGGTCTGACACAGGTATGCCACCTTACCTGTCAGTCTTCAGGTATTCTCTTACACAGGTATACCAGTTTATATGTCAATATCAACATTCACTGCTCAAATAATTAACCCCAATATCCAGGGTGATGGCTATTGTTTTGTGGAGGAAAAATATACATAGCAACTGACTTCAAAAGATAGAGATATATTTAGCATACTCAGATATCAAAATACCACATTTTTCAGGTTTGGGAAAAAATGCATTTTGGTGAAGGTTTGTAAGGCCGAGGAAGGATTTGAAGATTTGAGTCAGAAGTGTTAAAAAACTTTAGGTAAGGTTTTGGGAATTCCTAGGTTTGTAACCAAATTTTATGTGAGACATTCAAATGTAAGCATGAGTTGGAAGTTTTCAGATTTGAAATATGGCAAAATTTAAAACAATTCTCGTCAAAAACAACCAAGAACCTTGAAAGATTTCAGGTTTGGGAAATTTTGAATGGTTTCAGGTAATAAAAATATTAAAGGTTGAATAGATTTAATGGAGGTTTTGGTCTGGGAGAAATTTGGATGATAAAGTAATTGATGCTAAAATAAAGCCAATGATATTTTGCTGTGTAAGCTAACTATCTATTGCTCGTTAGTAATTATTGATATACTGAAGTTTAATTAATTGCCAAGTGATCTGTACATTACTTTCTGTCAGTGATATTAAATAATTCCTGTTCTTTGTTTGAATATGTTGTAATATTTGATAGATTCCTTTACCTGATACAAGCCCCAGTGTTAGTAATAAATAATCCTCACTCAATTTATCTGTCAATGAGGCCTTAATGAAATAACATTCATTGTCATAAATAACGTTAGTAATATCAGTGACTACTGCTGACGTCAGAAGTGTGATGTCACCAATTTGAATGTTTTGCTGAATTTAAAAACTGGATTAAACAGACATCTTTATTTATATCAAGATTAAAAAAGGCATTCAGTTGAAAAATAATTTCTTTGCTTATGCAATGGAGTGGTTACTGTCGTCCATTTGTCAAAAGTTCCTTTAAATCACTCTGTTCTTTAAGTTAAGAATGGAATTTAACCAAATATGGGCAGGACAAACTTTAGGGAAGAGTAACTGTGTTTGTATAAATCTTGACCTTGATGCCCCTAGGACAGGGACCAATAGGAGAAGGTTTTAAATCATCACTAATCATCAAGTTGTGAATGGATTGTAACCGAAATTGGCCAGAATAATCCTAACACGGAAAAGGTAGTATAAATCTTGACTCTTAATTGCTCTTTCAAAGTTTATCAAAATGAAACTTTGTTGCAATCATGGGTATTTTACAAAAATGTACATTTATTAGTAAAGATATTTCACAAAGGTTTATGATATTTGTTCCATGGACATAGTTTATAAATAAATCTACTGGTACATGTAAGTAAATTTCAAAGCACACAATTTAGACCCGGTGAGTCTTCAGACCTGCCTACATTGCCATCCTTTTATTGTGCATGTCCACCATCACAGTATAAGTTAGAGTTCTAAAAATGGGTTAATTCTGTTCCATTGTGGGCAGTGCCCCTGCTTGATCTGACAAGTGACATTAACAAATCACCTACCCCATATATCTGTAATGGACCCATCCCTATAATATATCTACCAGCCTCAGGCTAGGCCATTATGGTTAATGTAGCAAACAGGTTAATTTGACTTGAATGATGGAACGATTTCAGGTATTTCTGTATATATGCATTTTTAATTTGTAATCAGTGAGCGTGATCAGAGTAGCCGTACGTGTCACACTATATCCCCCCCATACCAAGCTGACACTGCAGCAGGTAATCTGTATCATGTGACCACTGGTGCTGCCCCCTGGTGGCCTGGGGGAGACAGGTGACACCCAATCGTCGCTGTACCTGTCCTACCTACATATCTCTATAGGGATACTCTTACTCATCTGGGGTATATCTTCTGGTCAATTGGGTTGATAAGGACAGTTGTAGAATGACTCAATGGCCAAGTGAGGTCCCAAACGAGACGGTAGAAAGCCGAGAAGGAAGATTAGATGTGTAAAATAGCATTGTTATAAAAAATGTCATTGAGGTAAATTGAGGTAAAATCTTGTTATATTGTAAAAGGAGACTGAATCGGTTACAGGTGTAACGTGAGAGGGGCTAGAAATAAACACAAACATTCTCAGGTAATAAATAACCGGGTATAACAATGGGAGATACTGGATTGTATTCTTCCCCAAAAGGTCAAGGGTCATGGGGATTACTTTCAGGTATACTTTGGTATGTCAAAGATGAGTAAAAGGGACACCTGAAGAAAGTATTTGTACATCTTGATCTGAATTGTGACTAGTTATGTCCATCTGTTGGCTTCTCAACCCAGATTTTATGTTCCATCACCTGGTCACTGAGGAAAGTGACATCCATTAGGTCAAGGTCAGATTAAGTATATAAAATATATCGCTGGTTAAGTTTATTTCTAAGCTGACCTGGTGACCAATATGAAATTGCCTTGGATATGTGTGTGAACGCTATGTTTGTGAGAATTCATTACAACAAGTGGTTGTTATGATCACAATTACAAGACTCTGCAACACTAGTTGTGACATTGTTCTTATATGAGGAGGACATCATAATGAAGTTCATGTTGATGATTTTGGTTTTAATTGGCAAATGGCATAAGTCTAGATTGTAAAGTTTTACAAATGCACAAAAATATTAGAAAGATGCTATGTTTGACCTTGTATTAAAGTCCTTAATGATACTTAATATCAAACAAATGGCATTAACCTGTTGTTATCTAGGTCATTTGTATCAAATAGCAAAAATATTGGTGTGAGAATTAAATTAAATTTTGTACTTATCAATTTAAGAGCAATAGGTCTTAATTGACATCCATATAATGGCTATTATGAGGTGTCCCCTAAAATGGGTCTGCATGAACCAGTTAGTATGCAACTACAGTCAGGGGTCAAAGCAGGAGGCTGCGGGCCCTCTTTGACTATTTCCTAAAGACATAACGAAAACCAAAGCAACAGACATGTTTTTGAAATATTTATGTGAAGCATAACAATGTTATCTGAAGTATAATGACATTTTTTTGAAGTGTAAATTTGGACTTGTGTCCTCAATACATAAAAGACTAGAACTTTATTTCCTGTAATTAGTCATTATCTATTCCAGGTCACCATGGAGGCTGTATTTCTGGTATATAAATGAATATATCCAGTGTATTATGTACAGTTCAGACTTAATTAGGAAACAGCTCAATAAAGTGTAAAAGTTTTTGCCTCCCAGATGATATGTTGAAATATTTTCATATACTTTACTTAGATCAGATATGTTGAAAAATCAAAACAAAAAAGAAAGTTGTCCATCATTAGATAAAGTATTGTATTGACTCTGTTGTGTTGCTCATTTGTGCTTGTATATACCCAGAACTGTATCAGATTGGGGAAATTTTGTGATCAAAATAGTTTTAATTGAACTCTGTTTTATATTGAGGGACAGGCTTCTTTCTCAGATGTAAATTAAGGTCAAAGGTCAAGGTCATACTATAATAAGAAATTAATTTTAAAGCAGTGATACCATATATTACCTGTTGCCTTAAAATGTACATGTAGATATACAGTATATGTTTTTTGGAGCTGAAGTTCTTGTGGACTAAGTTGAATTTATAAATTACGTAAACTTGTTTTTGTGGACATGGTTTTCTTGTATTTTCTTATAAAGTAGAATGAATTTTATTAACTCAATTTTCCGTATAAATGAACCCTTTGACTGTAGCAGACTTCCTGTTTATTTTGGAAATGTGTTTACAACAGCAGATTTTGTTTATTAACTTTATACACAACTTGATTGCTAGATCATCTGGGTACTTTTACGAGAGATTTCAATTCTTCTCTTAATCTTCTTCTTGTGCCGTAGTGGTAAGGAGAACATTTGATATTTTAAATGTAGGTCTAATTTACATTTTGTAAGTGCAATGTTTAGATTTAAATGGGTGTATCTCACCCTGTGTCACCTTATATAAGGGTCTGATTAGAGTAAATCACTAACTACTTTGATTCACAAATTGGACCAGCCCTACCACAACATTTAGTTTACTTTTATGTGAAACTTTTTCTAAAAGATGTGTTAACATACAATTTATTACAAATTTATGTAAAGTTATATTACACTAGAAGTTAGAGTCGTGCAGTGTGTACACTGTCTGTGTAATTATACACTGCTGGCTGCTGAAGTGCCTCGGTTCTCATTAACATTCCACCATGTTGACAATCTGTCTGTATCCAATTGACAACTATGTATATTGTGCACAAGATACCATCTACCTTCCTCACTAAATCATTAACATTAAACCAAAATCTGTAAATTTATTTTGTCAGGTTTCTCAATAATCTTATCTTAATTAAAGTGACAAAAATATCTAAAATAGTTATAAATAACTTTGATGAAATATAAAATGGTTAAAAGGTCATTCCTGCTGCTATCTGTCTCTTTAAAAACTGAAATTAGTGTAATAGAAACTTGTTTTGAATTTTAATAATTATTTTCTTATGTTGATGGAGCTGTATTAGAATCAATGATGCCGATGCCACTGTCACTTAAAAGATGAAAAAGGCAGCTAGCTTGTTACATAAAGTACACCAATTGAAGCATACAGGTGTAACAGGAGAGGAGATTCAAACCCACGACCTCCAAATGCTAGTCTGGGGCCGCGGTGGCCGAGTGGTAAAGATGTCTCTTCATATTGCAACAAGCCCTCCACCTCTTGGTTGCAAGTTTGAATCCCATGTGGGGCAGTTGCCAGGTACTGATAATTGGTCGGTGTTTTTTCTTCAGGTACTCCAGCTTTCCTCCACCAACAAACTTGGCATGTCCTAACATGACCCTGGCTGTTAATAGCTTGACATAAATAAAACCTATACCCCAAATGCTCAACCGTCTAAACGACCTCTGGTCACCAATGTTCAACCCAGTCCAATCCCACCACACTGCTCAGCCGTCTAAATGACCTCTGGTCACCAATGATCAACCCAGTCAAATCCCACCACACTGCTCAGCCGTCTAAACGACCTCTGGTCACCAATGATCAACCCAGTCCAATCCCACCACACTGCTCAACCGTCTAAATGACCTCTGGTCACAAATGATCAACCCAGTCCAATCCCGCCACACTGCTCAACCGTCTAAACGACCTCTTGTCACCAATGATCGACCCAGTCCAATCCTGCCACACAAGCATAAAATTTGATAAGACAATTTTTAAGAAATTTTGTAAAAAAAAACCTATGTTTACTGGTATTTATAAAGAAATACAGTACAGATAAAATATTATTAAGACTGCCTCACATCGGACATGTCATCCAGAGGGAAGAGGTTTAATAGGCCCGTAACTGTAACCAAACATTCTAGCTATTAGTTATCTCTACTGACTGACCACAGCTAGAGGTGGTCTAGGACATTTCCTGACACTATCCTTTCCCATTTAGTATAATAAAAATGTTTTATTCAGAAATGAAATGGATCTAGTTTAACAATTAAATGTTAGTGTTGTATTAGTAAAGTGTGATGCATGACTTTGTATATGGCTGAGTGTAATGGGGCGTGACTCGGGAGGTGTCCACCTGTATGTTATTTACCTTTGATTTTCTGGACTATAGGGTAAAATAGAGGTCAGTACTGTAATGGTCAAGAAACTCTTCTTGGCTTTTATGTGAGAACGGAGTGGTCAGGGGCTTGTAATCCAGGTAACACATAGGTAAACATTAAACTTTAATCTACACCTGAGGATTTAACATAACAATTGATCAAAAACCGGGATAAATTGGCAAAGTAAACAGACAATTATCTGTAGGAAATGTGTTAGTTAACTTCATCATAACCTTTAAATTGTCAGATAACTGTGAGGGATACCTACATCAAAGTTTTGGTATAGTCTGGGGAGATCCTATAGGGAGAGTGTAAGGTGATGATGTAAGGGTTTCTCACTGGCTTGTTATCTGTATGTCAGTTTCTCCCCAGCTTGTGTGGTTATACTACACAAATTGTATACAGAATTATATCTTACTTGTTTATATGCAACAAAAACAAATGTATATGTGACTAGGTCAAGCTGTCATAAAGCTTATCAACAGTAAGGAGGGCTGAGAAGGATGTATTTTAGTTCACTTAATGTGTTTATCTTTTATAAGGATTTTTCTTCAGATATCTAAGAGAAAGCAGAAAAATAAGAGATAGGGTAGACAGATTAGCGATGATAGTGTTAAGTATAGGGCAAAGATGTGAGAATTTCAAACATCAGAGCATAAGTATATTGGACAGAAAGTCCTCGTCATGACCGGAAGCGTGTGGTGTTATAGCCCTGGCAGGGGATACATCAGGTATTAGTCGTAACATAATTAAGACACATCTTTTGCTGGCCCTGACAGAAGACCTATCTGACAGCTAACTGACCTGCCAGAATACACATCTGACCTGGCAGAAGGTGCATCTTTTGGTGGCCCTGACAGAAGACACATCTGGTGCTGGTCCTGTAAGTAGAGACATCTGGTACTGGCCCTGTAAGTAGACACATCTGGTGCTGGTCCTGTAAGTAGACACATTTGGTGCTGGCCCTGTAAGTAGACACATCTGGTGCTGGCCCTGTAAGTATATTGGACATTTGGTGCTGGCCCTGTAAGTAGACACATCTGGTGCTGGCCCTGTAAGTAGACACATCTGGTGCTGGCCCTGTAAGTAGACACATCTGGTGCTGGCCCTGTAAGTAGACACATTTGGTGCTGGCCCTGTAAGTAGACACATCTGGTGCTGGCCCTGACTGTAGACATACGTTGTGTTGGCACTGACAGTAGACACCTGGAACTGGCCTGATACAAGAGACGATTGATATGGGCTCTGAGAGTAGACACATCTGATGTGGGTCATGACATTAGACACATTTGTTGCTGGCACTGACAGAAGACATATCATTTGCTGGCCTTGACAGTAGACACATCTGGTGCTGGCCCTGTAAGTAGACACATTGTTTGCTTGCCCTGACATTAGATACATATGATGCTTGGGTCCTGACAGTAGACACATCATTTGCTTGCCCTGACAGTAAACACATCTGGTCCTAGCTTTGACAGTAGACACATCGTTTGCTTGCCCTGACAATAGATACATATGATGCTTGGGTCCTGACAGTAGACACATCTGGTGCTGGCCATGACAGTAGACACAACTTGTGCTGACACAGACAGAATAGACATCATTTGCTTGCCCTGACATAAGACACATCTGATGCTTTGGTCCTGACAGTAGACACAACTGCTGCTTGGGTCCTGACAGTAGATACATCTGATGCTTGGGTTCTGACAGTAAATACATCTAGTGCTTGGGTCCTGACAGTAGATAAATCGAATGCTTGGGTCCTGACAGTAGATACATCTTATGCTTGAGTCCTGACAGTAGATACATCTGGTGCTTGGGCCCTGACATTAGACACATCTGATGCTTTGGTCCTGACAGCAGACACAACTGCTGCGTAGGTCCTGACAGTAGATATATCTGATGCTTGTGTTCTGACAGTAAATACATCTAGTGCTTGGGTCCTGACAGTAGACACATATGTTGCTTGGGTCCTGACAGTAGATATATCTTATGCTTGAGTCCTGACAGTAGATACATCTGGTGCTTGGGTCCTGACAGTAGATACATCTGATGCTTGGGTCCTGACAGTAGATACATCTAGTGCTTGGGTCCTGACAGTAGATACATCTAATGCTTGGGTCCTGACAGTAGACACATCTAGTGCTTGGGTCCTGACAGTAGATACATCTAGTGCTTGGGTCCTGACAGTAGACACATCTGATGCTTGGGTCCTGACAGTAGACACATCTAGTGCTTGGGTCCTGACAGTAGATACATCTAGTGCTTGGGTCCTGACAGTAGATACATCTAGTGCTTGGGTCCTGACAGTAGATACATCTGATGCTTGGGTCCTGACAGTAGACACATCTGAAGCTTGGGTCCTGACAGTAGATACATCTTGTGCTTGGGTCCTGACAGTAGATACATCTTATGCTTGAGTCCTGACAGAAGACATATGTGTTATTGACCTTTTACAGAGGACATGTTTGGTCAAAGTTATGACAGTAGACACATCTGATATTGGCTATGATAAGAGACACATCTGATATTTACCCTGATAAGAGACACATCTGATATTGGCCCTGACAAGAGACACATCTGATATTGGCCCTTACAAGAGACACATCTGATGCTTTGGTCCTGACAGTAGACACAACTGCTGCTTGGGTCCTGACAGTAGATACATCTGATGCTTGGGTTCTGACAGTAAACACATCTAGTGCTTGGGTCCTGACAGTAGATAAATCTAATGCTTGGGTCCTGACAGTAGATACATGTTATGCTTGAGGCCTGATTGTAGATACATCTAGTGCTTGGGCCCTGACAGTAGACACATCTGATGCTTTGGTCCTGACAGTAGACACAACTGCTGCTTGGGTCCTGACAGTAGATACATCTGATGCTTGGGTTCTGACAGTAAATACATCTAGTGCTTGGGTCCTGACAGTAGATAAATCTGATGCTTGGGTCCTGACAGTAGATACATCTGATGCTTGGGTCCTGACAGTAGATACATCTAGTGCTTGGGTCCTGACAGTAGATACATCTAATGCTTGGGTCCTGACAGTAGATACATCTAGTGCTTGGGTCCTGACAGTAGATACATCTAGTGCTTGGGTCCTGACAGTAGATACATCTGATGCTTGGGTCCTGACAGTAGATACATCTGGTGCTTGGGTCCTGACAGTAGATACATCTGATGCTTGGGTCCTGACAGTAGATACATCTAGTGCTTGGGTCCTGACAGTAGATACATCTAATGCTTGGGTCCTGACAGTAGACACATCTAGTGCTTGGGTCCTGACAGTAGATACATCTAGTGCTTGGGTCCTGACAGTAGACACATCTGATGCTTGGGTCCTGACAGTAGATACATCTGATGCTTGGGTCCTGACAGTAGATACATCTAGTGCTTGGGTTCTGACAGTAGATACATCTAGTGCTTGGGTCCTGACAGTGGACACATCTGATGCTTGGGTCCTGACAGTAGACACATCTGAAGCTTGGGTCCTGACAGTAGATACATCTTGTGCTTGGGTCCTGACAGTAGATACATCTTATGCTTGAGTCCTGACAGAAGACATATGTGTTATTGACCTTTTACAGAGGACATGTTTGGTCAAAGTTATGACAGTAGACACATCTGATATTGGCTATGATAAGAGACACATCTGATATTTACCCTGATAAGAGACACATCTGATATTTACCCTGACAAGAGACACATCTGATATTAACCCCGACAAGAGACACATCTGATGCTTTGGTCCTGACAGTAGACACAACTGCTGCGTAGGTCCTGACAGTAGATACATCTGATGCTTGGGTTCTGACAGTAAATACATCTAGTGCTTGGGTCCTGACAGTAGACACATCTGTTGCTTGGGTCCTGACAGTAGATACATCTTATGCTTGAGTCCTGACAGTAGATACATCTGGTGCTTGGGCCCTGACATTAGACACATCTGATGCTTTGGTCCTGACAGTAGACACAACTGCTGCTTGGGTCCTGACAGTAGATACATCTGATGCTTGGGTTCTGACAGTAAATACATCTAGTGCTTGGGTCCTGACAGTAGACACATATGTTGCTTGGGTCCTGACAGTAGATATATCTTATGCTTGAGAGTCCTGACAGTAGATACATCTAGTGCTTGGGTCCTGGCAGTAGATTCATCTGATGCTTAGGTCCTGACAGTAGATACATCTAGTTCTTGGGTCCTGACAGTAGATACATCTGAAGCTTGGGTCCTGACATTAGATACATCTTGTGCTTGGGTCCTGACAGTAGATACATCTAGTGCTTGGGTCCTGACAGTAGATACATCTAGTGCTTGGGTCCTGACAGTAGATACATCTAGTGCTTGGGTCCTGACAGTAGATACATCTAGTGCTTGGGTCCTGACAGTAGATACATCTAGTGCTTGGGTCCTGACAGTAGATACATCTTTATGCTTGAGTCCTGACAGAAGACATATGTGTTATTGACCTTTTACAGAGGACATGTTTGGTCAAAGTTATGACAGTAGACACATCTGATATTGGCTATGATAAGAGACACATCTGATATTTACCCTGATAAGAGACACATCTGATATTGGCCCTGACAAGAGACACATCTGATATTAACCCCGACAAGAGACACATCTGATATTTACCCTGATAAGGGACACATCTGATATTTACTTATGACAGTAGACACATCTGATATTGGCCCTGATAAGAGACACATCTGATATTGGCCCTGACAAGAGACACATCTGATATTGGCCCTGACAAGAGACACATCTGATATTGGCCCTTACAAGAGACACATCTGATATTGGCCCTGACAAGAGACACATCTGATATTGGCCCTGACAAGAGACACATCTGATATTTACCCTTACAAGAGACACATCTGATATTTACCCTGATAAGAGACACATCTGATATTGGCCCTGACAAGAGACACATCTGAAGTTTGCTATGATAATTAATAGGCTAATCCTACTGACCCAGGCAGTAAGACATGTAGTAACTATTGTTGTGCTATGATAATAAGACAGTCACTATAGCTGTACATACAATATAAGACAGTCAGACTCACTTTAGTTGTACTATGACAGTAATACACTCTGTAGGTGTGTACTATGACTGTAACCTATAGGGGAGGTGCTGGGCGTCCCAACTCTAGATCTGTAGTAATAAATGACATCTGCTGAGTGACACCAGTCTATATAGCATGTCACACACTCTGTCCATCCTCTCACTGATTACACTGACACATGTATTGGTGACAGATCTACAGACAGTTCTTACCTGGATCTCTACACTTTTTACAGGTAGTGATCCCCACTATTACAACCATTGATTGCTATCATAGAGGGATTACGAGCTCAGCATGTGAAAAACAAACCACTGTGAATGAATTAAGAGTTTTGAATGGAGTGCGGAATCACAACAACCAGTTAAGGAGCCTAGGAGTTAATATGTAACGTAGGACTCAGCTGGAAGTGTCTTATATAGTGAAATCTGATCACAAGGTGAGTGGAAACTTTATAAACCTGTAGAAAAAGTTACAATTCGGTATTGTAGTGGAAACCTTGACATGTACTGTGGGGATCAAGTTCAATAATTCACATGTAGAATTTAGTCACTGGGAGGCAGGTTCAGGCTGTATATACAAGTATATAAGGCTGTATAATCAGCTGGCTTCCTTAGTGCTGTTTCTCTCTCACACAGACCAAGGTAAGCATGTTCAACTCAAGTAAAACATTATCATATTCTCAGGCACTAAAATAAATTGTTAGAGTTATTGATATGATAAATTAGATGCAAAAAAAACAACAAATTATTACCTCATACCAGGTAGTATACACATTTTTTTTATTTTATGAACCTTCAGATTTTTTACATGTCCTCAATCACTATTGGAAAAATTTATTTCTCTTGTTTTTGATGATAAGCTGATTATAAAGAATTTGAAAATTTTTATGCACTTATTCAGAGAATCAAAAATTAATAATCAGCTAATGTTTCAATTAAAACTTTTCATGACATGAAATATTTTGTGTATATATAGCCTTATGTCCAGTGTATACATAAATAATACCATATTTTACCATATTACTGTTATTAAGGAGGAATTTGCAGAGTCATTTTACCTGTGATAACTGATTAACATTGATAACATGCTTGTTTGATCAAAGATGTTTTTTTTTTCTTCAATGAAACACATATCATGTATTTCTCATTGACCATTGTGACACCAAACCAGAATATTTGGATTCCCTAGTGAGTTGGTGAAGCTGTATTACCCTTGTATCAGGTTTATACTTTATACATTTAACATTATCATACAGATATATGGTGTTTCTAAAAAGTTGTCTGAATACTTGTTGATTTATAATTATAATAAGAGCTTGCATCCATTTAAAGTTTAAAAGCCTCAAACATTAATGTACTGGATTTTCAGAGTTTAATTTATATTTGTCATCGAATATTTGATTCCTCAAAGAAATTTGTTGGAGATGGAAGAGCTATAGAGGCTGGCCTGAATTCTGTTTACCATGAGAGAGTTCAGAGTCTGTTTGACATAGTTATTACATTGACATATATATTAATAGTACAGAAAGCCACAGCTGCTACTGAAGGTTGATTATCTAATACAATAACCCCTCAGTACCGAGGCTTAATTATACACTTAGTGCTCATTAATTAGGATTGTTAGGAACCTGTAAACTTCAGCTGACAATAACAGGCAGCGCTGCCTTGTAATCATTACTACAACATTCATACATATACATGTATATACAAATGTATATGTGTCTCTGTTTCATCGACATATACTTGTTAGAGAAAATGCTCTAAGGTTTAACAATCGTTTACCTGTATGTATCACCTGTACAGGTGTAACAACTCGGACTCATTAAGGCAGGTAACATGTCATTAGTGAGCAATGCTATTATATAAACAAAACACGAAACACAAGGGAAGCTTTAGATTTAATGCTATGTAATAAATAATCATACATCCACATTCACCTAGTGTTGCAACACATGTACAGTAAACTATTTGTGTATCATAACTTATGAATAAACATAATCTAGTGTTTGATGTGTGTATAATGATGAAATCAAGTAAGGAATTAAGTTTTGTATGGTTTCTTATAGCAAGTTTTATACAATTTGTCTATTCAATATATCCTATCAGTATAGAATACATAAATATTATATAATTCAGATCTGTTAAATCAAATTAACTGTCACCTGTCTAGAACTACCACAGGTACCTGTCTATACCTACCACCTGTCTATACCTACCACCTGTCTATAACTACCACCTGTCTATAAATACCGCCTGTCTATAAATACCACCTGTCTATAACTACCACCTGTATATACCTACCACCTGTCTATAAAGACCACCTGTCTATACCTACCACCTGTCTATAAATACCACCTGTCTATAACTACCACCTGTCTATAACTACCACCTGTCTATAAAGACCACCTGTCTATACCTACCACCTGTCTATAAATACCACCTGTCTATAAAGACCACCTGTCTATAACTACCACCTATCTTAAAATACCATCTGTCTATAACTACCACCTGTCTATAAATACCACCTGTCTATAAAGACCACCTGTCTATAACTACTACCTGTCTTAAAATACCATCTGTCTATAACTACCATCTGTCTATAACTACTACCTGTCTATAACTACCACCTGTCTATAACTACCACCTGTCTATAAAGACCACCTGTCTATAACTACCACCTGTCTTAAAATACCACCTGTCTATAACTACCACCTGTCTTAAAATACCATCTGTCTATAACTACCACCTGTCTATACCTACCACATATCTATAACTACCACCTGTCTATAACTACCATCTGTCTATAACTACTACCTGTCTATAACTACCAACTGTCTTAAAATACCATATGTCTATAACTACCACCTGTCTATAACTACCACCTGTCTTAAAATACCATCTGTCTATAACTACCACCTGTCTATACCTACCACATATCTATAACTACCACCTGTCTATAACTACCAACTGTCTATAACTACTACCTGTCTATAACTACCAACTGTCTTAAAATACCATATGTCTATAACTACCACCTGTCTATAACTACCACCTGTCTATAACTACTACCTGTCTATAAATTCCAACTGTCTATAACTACTACCTGTCTATAGATACCCCCTGTCTATAAGTACCACCTGTCTTGAACAATCAGCTATAATATTGGGAAAACAGTGTGAGATATTTATGTTTACAACAGTAAAGTACAGAAGTGTGAAAATGACTGGGCCCTGGGACATTAGTGCTGAAGATTAATGATCTATATGGACATCTTTATCCATAGGCAACACTTACCGTTATAGTTTACCTGGCAGATTTTGTACAGGTATGATAAATACCCTATACAGTGACCCTACCTCAGCGAGGAAATTCAATTTATCATTGTACTGTAGCGTTATGAAGATACAATCAGTTGGCCTCGGGTGATGTTTGGGATGTGTTATTCTACCTGTATACTTGTCTGAATGCCATACATAGAACATTTTGTGTTGGATATTCAGGTCCTATAAGGGAGTTACAGTCAGCCCTACAACAGTCCCCTACACTACAGAACAAGTGAGTTACCATTACTTTATAAAGAGTATATATACTCAGTTAATTGTATGACTACCATACGTCTTTATCTTCAATTACTGACACCAAAATGAAAATGGGATTGGATCGAAGACTCTAGTGCCTACATAAGTTTGAACCTAGTGCATAATATTTACAAACTGTTGGATTTTAAGTACCCCACTATCGGAAGTCTGTTTGGACTAATATACAACTATCATAGCGATGAAGAGCTCTGTATTTGGAGAATAGAAGCTTAAGAGAGTGATTATGAAGAGGATTTTGTTTCCAGCAGATAAAACTTTGATTAAAGCCTGCCTGCCCTTGTGTTTGTAAGATAAGGTAGGAAGTGAATTGGGAAATAATAGATGTAAGAAGATAAATCTTATCTGTGTTATTGTATGATCTGTGAAATGACCTGAGATTGACGGGATTAAATGTCGGTGGTATACTGGATTGATAGGATTGTTATTGTAAATGTGGCGGGGTAAGTCTCAATCGTAACCCCTAAATCCTCTCACCTATACACTCATGTATTTACTCTGTATATAATTATAAGGATTTACATTATTTACTATCATATCAGTTCTTTATAGAAATTACTTGCATAGACATTGATAGATAAAATGCCATTCTAAATCATTCTTATTTGTATATTTTAAAACCGATTTGACTATAAAACAAATGTACCATGCATAGCTATATATTAACAATAGGCCAATTACAATATGTGTTTTTGATTTATTTTGTTTCGTGCCCTATATCATCCAAGTCATGTTATGATTTAATTTGTTTCGTGCCCTATTTTGTTTTGTGCCCTATTTTGTTTCGTGCCCTATTTTGTTTCGTGCCCTAATTTGTTTCGTGCCCTTATTTGTTTCGTGCCCTTATTTGTTTTGTGCCCTATTTTGTTTTGTGCCCTATTTTGTTTTGCGCCCTATTTGTTTCATGCCCTATATCATCCAAGTCATGTTATGATTGAATTTGTTTTGTGCCCTATTTTGTTTCGTGCCCTATTTTGTTTTGTGCCCTATTTTGTTTCGTGCCATATTTTGTTTCATGCCATATTTTGTTTTGTGCCCTATTTTGTTTCGTGCCCTATTTCGTGCCCTATTTCGTGCCCTATTTTGTTTCGTGCCCTATTTTGTTTTGTGCCCTATTTTGTTTCGTGCCCTATTTTGTTTCGTGCCCTATTTTGTTTCGTGCCCTATTTCGTGCCCTATTTGTTTCGTGCCCTATTTTGTTTCATGCCATACTTTGTTTCATGCCCTATTAACATCTAAGTCATGTTATCATTTACGAATGTGTCAGGTTTATAATTAGGAAGTACCTGCTGGCTGCAGAAGATCACTGACCAGTGGTCAGTACCTGACAACTAGCAGCCCCACATGGGAGTTTAACTCACAATCCAATTAAAGATTTTCCATCCCTGACAGACCGTAAATGATACTCATGATTTGAACAACAATTGGTGTTTAATCGTGTACATTTATGTCTAATTAACACAAACAATGAAATAAAATAATTCATTTTGCTTTTGGTGCATGCGCAGTCAGAACGTCATGTCATATAGAACATAGTGCCACAGAATTTTTTCGGAATGCAATTGTAATTAATTATTTTTAATATTCTTATCTTGAAGTAAAATTAGAAGCTCAATTTTTTCAATGGTGGTAATGGTGTAAAGTAACTAACTTTTGTAACTGAAGAAAAATACTAAATCGTCTAATCCTGTTTTTGATAGCGAAAAATACCATTTGTCAGCGGTGGAGCATCTTTAATGATTGAAGGATGACAGGTGACAATACTTGGTTACTTTATTCTGTTTCATCTACAGGAAAACTCTGCACAAATCAATCTCTTTTGATTCATTCACTGGTTACCCTACATGTTTTCTGGTGCAGTTATAGATAGTATTTACTGAAATATTCTAACATCTTAGATTAAACTCTATTTATAGTATTAATATGTCACATTCTCTGAAATGTTCAATAAATTCATAGGAAAGTCTTTTGTAACATGTGACATTCAAATTTGATTTATATGGCCAGAAAGTTTATTGAAGACAACCTCAATAGCAGATGTATTAAAACCTGGCTTTGAAATGTAATACCAGTCTTATAAGACGTGGAAAAAGTGAAATTGAAAAAAAAAATCACAACCACCAATAAACCCTTTTATGAGAAATTTCTCAAAGTTATGGGATATGATATCCCTGATTGGCTCTGTAAAGGCGAGGGATGAAGATAAAAAGAAAGATTGGAGTAACAGTCAGTGAGGCGTGACCTTGTCTCCAAATTTTAATACTGCAGTCTGGTTTCAGCATCTTTTCACAGGGACTCTTGTGTCCTTGGGCAAACTTGTTATCCCATGCATATCTAAGCACATACAAAGCAATTTATGGTGCATTTTATACATCATCTTTACTGATGCTTAATTTACTCAAAATTACCATGAACTTATTTAAGGTACATGCAATCTTGTTTATGAAATTTTTCAGATTCCATTTTTTGACATATTTATTGCAAAGTTACAAATTTCAGAAATGGTTGACCTGATGAAGGATACATGGATATATCTGGAGTCAGCTGTTTACTGGTGTTTCCTGTTATGCCAGGGCAGAGGGTGTTGGCTTTACATATCTAGGGGGTCGAGTTAGGTTTCCTTACAATATCAGCTCAGCTGTGTTAGAAGGAAGTTAATACCATAGGGCAGGAAAGGGGCAAGGAGATAAAGGGTGATAATCAGAGGCAATGGGCCAGGAGGGGCTGAGGGCAAGGAGGGGTTGAAAGAGGCACAGTAAAGGTTGGATTAGAAGGGGCTGGGGATAATGAAAGAACAGAATTCGAGGGACTGAGGTTACAGTCATAATTAAAAGAGGCAGGGGCAAGAATGGGCTAGGGGAACTGAGGACAGATGGGATGTCTGGCTAAGAGCAGTGAGAAGTCAAACAAGGCTATTACGAGAATGGAAAAAGTTGCAGAAAGAGATTGGACATTTTAGGCTGAGGGCAGAAAAGGGGATGGATAAGATGGAAGGGGTCAAAAGATGTTAAGGGTAAGAGAGGGGACAGTAAAAGGCAAAGGGTAGGGAAGGGACAGAAAAACGCAAAGGCTAGGGAGGGGGCAGAAAAAGGCAAAGGGTAGGGAGGGGACAGAAAAAGACAAAGGGTAGGGAGGGGACAGAAAAAGACAAAGGGTAGAGAGGAGACAGAAAAATGCAAAGGATAGGGAGGGGACAGAAAAGGCAAAGGATAGGGAGCAGACAGAAAAAGACAAAGGGTAGGGAGGGGACAGAAAAAGACAAAGGATAGGGAGGGGACAGAAAAGGCAAAGGATAGGGAGGGGACAGAAAAAGACAAATGGTAGGGAGGGGACAGAAAAGGCAAAGGGAAGGGAGGGGACAGAAAAAGACAAAGGATAGGGAGGGGACAGAAAAAGACAAAGGATAGGGAGGGGACAGAAAAAGGCAAATGGTAGGGAGGGGACAGAAAAAGACAAAGGGAAGGGAGGGGACAGAAAAAGACAAATGGTAGGGTGGGGGCAGAAAAGGCAAAGGCAAGTGAGGGGACAGAAAAAGACAAAGGATAGGGTGGGGTCAGAAAAAGACAGGATAGGGAGGGGTCAGAAAAAGACAAAGGGTAGGGAGGGGCAGAAAAAGACAAATGGTGAGGAAGGGACAGAAAAAGACAAAGGATAGGGAGGGGGCAGAAAAGGCAAAGGGAAGGGAGAGGACAGAAAAATACAAAGGATAGGGAGGGGACAGAAAAAGACAAATGGTAGGGTGGGGGCAGAAAAAGACAAAGGTTAGGGAGGAGACAGAAAAAGACAAAGGATAGGGAGGGGACAGAAAAAGACAAAGGGTAGGGAGGGGACAGAAAAAGACAGGATAGGGTGGGGGCAGAAAAAGACAAAGGATAGGGAGGGGGCAGAAAAAGACAAAGGATAGGGAGGGGACAGAAAAAGACAAAGGATAGGGTGGGGTCAGAAGAAAACAAAGGTAGGAAAGAGACAGAAAAAGACAAAGGGGACAGGACAAAGGGTAGGGATGGGCAGAAAAAGACAAAGGATAGGGAGGGGGCAGAAAAAGACAAAGGGTAGGGAGGGGCAGAAAAAGACAAAGGATAGGGAGGGGGCAGAAAAAGACAGGATAGGGAGGGGTCAGAAAAAGACAAAGGGGGTAGGGGTCAGAAAAGACAGGTAGGGAGGGGAGAGAAAAAGACAAAGGGAAGGGAGGGGGGCAGAAAAAGACAAATGGTAGGGTGGGGGCAGAAAAAGACAAAGGTTAGGGAGGAGACAGAAAAAGACAAAGGATAGGGAGGGGTCAGAAGAAAACAAAGGGTAGGAAAGAGACAGAAAAAGACAAAGGATATGGAGGGGACAGAAAAAGACAAAGGGTAGGGATGGGGCAGAAAAAGACAAAGGGTAGGGAGGGGACAGAAAAAGACAAATGGTAGGGAGAGGACAGAAAAGGCAAATGGAAGGGAGGGGCAGAAAAAGACAAAGGGTAGGGAGGAGACAGACAAGGTAAAGGGAAGGGAGGGGACAAACAAGACAAATGGTAGGGAGGGGGCAGAAAAAGACAAAGAGTAGGGAGGGGACAGAAAAAGACAAATGGTAGGGAGAGGACAGAAAAGGCAAATGGAAGGGAGGGGCAGAAAAAGACAAAGGGTAGGGAGGGGACAGAAAAAGACAAAGAGTAGGGAGGGGACAGAAAAAGACAAATGGTAGGGAGAGGACAGAAAAGGCAAATGGAAGGGAGGGGCAGAAAAAGACAAAGGGTAGGGAGGAGACAGACAAGGTAAAGGGAAGGGAGGGGACAAACAAGGCAAAGGGTAGGGAGGGGACAGAAAAAGACAAAGGGTAGGGAGGGGACAGAAAAAGACAAAGGGTAGGGAGGGGGCAGAAAAAGACAAAGGATAGGGAGGGGCAGAAAAAGACAAAGGGTAGGGAGGGGACAGAAAAGGCAAATGGAAGGGAGGGGCAGAAAAAGACAAAGGGTAGGGAGGAGACAGACAAGGTAAAGGGAAGGGAGGGGACAAACAAGGCAAAGGGTAGGGAGGGGACAGAAAAAGACAAAGGGTAGGGAGGGGACAGAAAAAGACAAAGGGTAGGGAGGGGAGGGAGAAAAGACAGGTAAAGGGTAGGAGGGAGACAGAAAAAGGTAAATGGAAGGGAGGGGACAGAAAAAGACAAAGGTAGGGAGGGACAGAAAAAGACAAAGGGTAGGGAGGGGACAGAAAAAGACAAATGGTAGGGAGGGGACAGAAAAAGACAAAGGATAGGGAGGGGACAGAAAAGGCAAAGGGAAGGGAGGGGACAGAAAAAGACAAATGGTAGGGAGGGGACAGAAAAGGCAAAGGGAAGGGAGGGGACAGAAAAAGACAAAGGGTAGGGAGGGGACAGAAAAACGCAAAGGGAAGGGAGGGGACAGAAAAAGGCAAAGGGTAGGGAGGGGACAGAAAAAGACAAAGGGTAGGGAGGGGACAGAAAAAGACAAAGGGTAGGGAGGGGACAGAAAAAGGCAAAGGGTAGGGAGGGGACAGAAAAAGACAAAGGGTAGGGAGGGGACAGAAAAAGACAAAGGGTAGGGAGGGGACAGAAAAAGGCAAAGGGTAGGGAGGGGACAGAAAAAGACAAAGGGTAGGGAGGGGACAGAAAAAAAGGCAAAAAAGCATAGGGAGGGGACAGAAAAAGGCAAAGGGTAGGGAGGTGACAGAAAAAGACAAAGGGTAGGGAGGGGACAGAAAAAGACAAAGGGTAGGGAGGGGGCAGAAAAAGGCAAAAGGGTAGGGAGGGGACAGAAAAAGGCAAAGGGTAGGGAGGGGACAGAAAAAGGCAAAGGGTAGGGAGGGGACAGAAAAAGACAAATGGTAGGGAGGGGACAGAAAAAGACAAAGGGTAGGGAGGGGACAGAAAAAGACAAAGGATAGGGAGGGGACAGAAAAAGACAAAGGGTAGGGAGGGGACAGAAAAAGACAAAGGATAGGGAGGGGGCATAAAAAGACAAAGGGTAGGGAGGGGACAGAAAAAGACAAAGGATAGGGAGGGGGCAGAAAAGGCAAAGGGTAGGTAATGATGGGTTTGGGAGAAGGGAAGGGACCATAGGCCTGAATAGAATAGAAAAGTCAATTGAATCTAAAGCCACATGCAGTGCTTGATTAAAAATACTATTATTACATAGAATGTTTATATATGTATACAACATATTGTAAATATATAGGTGTAATATCTATATAGTATTCCTGTATTGTGTACTCTGATATGGTGATTATTTAGGGCAGTGTTACAACTGGTGTTGTAAAGATACCATACAAAATTATTTATCTACTGGAGGACTGATACAGAACCTCCACAGGCCCTTGTAATTACATCAGTATTGAACTTTATTGGAACAGGATCAGAAACCCAAACTCTGTAAGCTGATACACTAAAGGGCTCCTTAGACACTGAGTCTGAACCCAGCTCACAGATTCTGTCTTAATGAAGCATGAAATATGTTCCTTTGTCAGTTTGTACTGTGTAATGCATTAGATAGTTATCATCGGACTATTACCTAATCTGGGAACTGATCTAGTGATGAATATTATTCTATAAATAAGGATATCATCGGTACCATCCATGTTTTGGTACTTATGGAAAGGCATTTCTATTTAATATTCTGTCCTAGTAGATATTAATATCCAGTACTATAGTGTGTATGTCACTATTTCAAGCATGGAAATGTAATTAACAGTAAGGTAGCATATACCCTTAAGTTTAAACACATTTATTGCTATATGGTTGCATAAATTTTGAGGCAAACTGTCATAACATCAGAAAGTATAATATATGGGAAATATTAAAAATATTTTTAAATTCACATACATGTATTAACAATATTGCATTCTAATTACTGGCAATGTGATATAACTCTAACTAGACACTGTAATGTGTATAGAGCTATCATCTCAAGTAGTTTGTAATGTACACAGAAAAACTGTAAGTGAACAGCATTACAGGGGACCTATGTGTAAGGTGGCTGGCCTTGCTCTGATGTATCTGATTACAGTACATGTGTGTGTCCCTGGGTATCCCCTTACCCGTCCTGATCCTAGAGACACCTGACACTTTTCCCTGACACTGTCCCCAGACACCATCCCCTGACACTGTCCCCAGGTACTGTCCCCTGCCACCGTCCTCTGACACTGTCCCCAGACACTGTCCCCTGACACCGTCCCTGACACTGTACCCTAACACCATCCCCTGACATCGTCCCCTGACACCGTCCCCAGACGCTGTCCCCTGACACTGTCCCCTGACACTGTCCCCTGACACTGGCCCCTGACACCGGCCCCTGACACCGTCCCCTGACACTGTCCATGGACACCGTCCCCTGACACTGTCCCCTGACACTGTTCCCAGACACCGTCCCCTGACACTGTCCCCTGACACCTTCCCCTGACACTGTTCCCCGACACCTTCTCCTGACACTGTTCCGAGACACCAGCTCTGACTTTGGTAATGAACTGTACATGTTAATAACCAACTTTGATGTCCCACACCATCCAATATGCCACCTGTTCTGGTTGATATACAACAGGTAATGGTGACCCTTATATCAAATCTATACATCCTTTTTGATTTGTCCTCAGGTCAATCCTCCCCCTCCCCTTCCCTACCTCTATCTGTTGTGTTCTGGGTGATATACTACAGTTGTAAGGGGTGGCCCCACTGTCAAACCTATACATCCTTTTTACTTGTCCTCTGCTCTCCTGTCCCCTACCCCCTTCCTTCCCTCCCCCTATCTGCCCTCCCTCCCCCCCTTCCCTACCTCTATCTGTTGTGTTCTGGGTGATATACTACAGTTGTAAGGGGTGGCCCCACTGTCAAACCTATACATCCTTTTTACTTGTCCTCTGCTCTCCTGCCCCCTCCCCCCCTCCCCCTCCCTTCCCTACCTCTATCTGTTGTGTTTGGTGATAACTACAGTTGTAAGGGGTGCCCCACTCATACCTATACATCCTTTTTACTTGTCCTCTGCTCTCCTGCCCCCCCCTCCCCCCTTCCCTACCTCTATCTGTTGTGTTCTGGATGATATACTACAGTTGTAAGGGGTGGCCCCACTATCGAACCTATACATCCTTTTTACTTGTCCTCTGCTCTCCTGCCCCCCCTCCCTCCCCTCCTTCCCTACCTCTATCTGTTGTGTTCTGGATGATATACATACTACAGTTGTAAGGGGTGGCCCCCTATCAAACCTATAACATCCTTTTTACTTGTCCTCTGCTCTCCTGCCCCTCCCCCCTTCCCCCCTCCCCCTCCACCACTATATGTTGTGTTCTGGGTGACATACTACAGTTGTAAGGGGTGGCCCCACTATCAAACCTATACATCCTTTTTACTTGTCCTCTGCTCTCCTGCCCCCCCTCCCTTCCCTACCTCTATCTGTTGTGTTCTGGATGACATACTACAGTTGTAAGGGGTGGCCCCACTATCATACCTATACATCCTTTTTACTTGTCCTCTGCTCTCCTGCCTCCTCCCTTCCCTACCTCTATCTGTTCTGTTCTGGATGACATACTACAGTTGTAAGGGGTGGCCCCACTATCAACCTATACATCCTTTTTACTTGTCCTCTGCTCTCCTGCCCCCCTCCCTTCCCTACCTCTATTTGTCCTGTTCTGGGTGACATACTACAGTTGTAAGGGGTGGCCCCACTATCATACCTATACATCCTTTTTACTTGTCCTCTGCTCTCCTGCCCCCCCCCCCCCTACCTCTATCTGTTGTGTTCTGGGTGACATACTACAGTTGTAAGGGGTGGCCCCACTATCGAACCTATACATCCTTTTTACTTGTCCTCTGCTCTCCTGTCCCCTACCCCCCTTCCCTCCCCCTCCACCATATATGTGTGTTCTGGGTGACATACTACAGTTGTAAGGGGTGGCCCCACTATATCAAACCTATACATCCTTTTTACTTGTCCTCTGCTCTCCTGCCCCCCCCCTCCCTCCCCCTCCCTTCCCTACCTCTATCTGTCCTGTTCTGGATGACATACTACAGTTGTAAGGGGTGGCCCCACTATCATACCTATACATCCTTTTTACTTGTCCTCTGCTCTCCTGCCCCCCTCCCCCCCCCCCCCTACCTCTATTTGTCCTGTTCTGGGTGACATACTACAGTTGTAAGGGGTGGCCCCACTATCATACCTATACATCCTTTTTACTTGTCCTCTGCTCTCCTGCCCCCCCCCCCTTCCCTACCTCTATTTGTCCTGTTCTGGGTGACATACTACAGTTGTAAGGGGTGGCCCCACTGTCAAACCTATACATCCTTTTTACTTGTCCTCTGCTCTCCTGCCCCCTCCCCCCCCCCTCCCTTCCCTACCTCTATTTGTCCTGTTCTGGATGACATACTACAGTTGTAAGGGGTGGCCCCACTATCAAACCTATACATCCTTTTTACTTGTCCTCTGCTCTCCTGCCCCCCCCCCCCTCCCCTACCACTATTTGTCCTGTTCTGGGTGACATACTACAGTTGTATGGGGTGGCCCCCCCTATCAAACCTATACATCCTTTTTACTTGTCCTATGCTGTCCTGCCCCCCTCCCCCCTCCCCTAATACTTCCCTACCTCTATTTGTCCTGTTCTGGGTGACATACTACAGTTGTAAGGGGTGGCCCCACTATCATACCTATACATCCTTTTTACTTGTCCTCTGCTCTCCTGCCCCCTCCCCCCCCCTTCCCTACCTCTATTTGTCCTGTTCTGGGTGACATACTACAGTTGTAAGGGGTGGCCCCACTATCAAACCTATACATCCTTTTTACTTGTCCTCTGCTCTCCTGCCCCCCCCCTCCCTCCCCCTCCTTCCCTACCTCTATCTGTTGTGTTCTGGATGACATACTACAGTTGTAAGGGGTGGCCCCACTATCAAACCTATACATCCTTTTTACTTGTCCTCTGCTCTCCTGCCCCCCCCCCCCCCTTCCCTACCTCTATTTGTCCTGTTCTGGATGACATACTACAGTTGTAAGGGGTGGCCCCACTATCAAACCTATACATCCTTTTTACTTGTCCTCTGCTCTCCTGCCCCCCCCTCCCCCCCCTTCCCTACCTCTATTTGTCCTGTTCTGGATGACATACTACAGTTGTAAGGGGTGGCCCCACTATCATACCTATACATCCTTTTTACTTGTCCTCTGCTCTCCTGCCCCCCCCCCCCCCTCCCCCTCCACCACTATTTGTCCTGTTCTGGATGACATACTACAGTTGTAAGGGGTGGCCCCACTATCAAACCTATACATCCTTTTTACTTGTCCTCTGCTCTCCTGCCCCCCCTCCCCCCTTCCCTACCACTATCTGTCCTGTTCTGGGTGACATACTACAGTTGTATGGGGTGGCCCCCCTACCATACCTATACATCCTTTTTACTTGTCCTCTGCTCTCCTGCCCCCCCCCCCCCCCCCTTCCCTACCTCTATTTGTCCTGTTCTGGGTGACATACTACAGTTGTAAGGGGTGGCCCCACTATCAAACCTATACATCCTTTTTACTTGTCCTCTGCTCTCTGCTCTGCTGCCCCCCCCCCCTTCCCTACCTCTATTTGTCCTGTTCTGGGTGACATACTACAGTTGTAAGGGGTGGCCCCACTATCATACCTATACATCCTTTTTACTTGTCCTCTGCTCTCCTGCCCCCCCCCCCCCCCCCTCCACCACTATTTGTCCTGTTCTGGATGACATACTACAGTTGTAAGGGGTGGCCCCACTATCAAACCTATACATCCTTTTTACTTGTCCTCTGCTCTCCTGCCCCCCCCCCCCCCCTTCCCTACCTCTATTTGTCCTGTTCTGGATGACATACTACAGTTGTAAGGGGTGGCCCCACTATCATACCTATACATCCTTTTTACTTGTCCTCTGCTCTCCTGCCCCCCCCCCCCTCCCCCTCCACCACTATTTGTCCTGTTCTGGATGACATACTACAGTTGTAAGGGGTGGCCCCACTATCAAACCTATACATCCTTTTTACTTGTCCTCTGCTCTCCTGCCCCCCCCCCCTCCCCCTCCCTTCCCTACCTCTATTTGTCCTGTTCTGGGTGACATACTACAGTTGTAAGGGGTGGCCCCACTATCATACCTATACATCCTTTTTACTTGTCCTCTGCTCTCCTGCCCCCCCCCCCCCCTTCCCTACCTCTATTTGTCCTGTTCTGGATGACATACTACAGTTGTAAGGGGTGGCCCCACTATCAAACCTATACATCCTTTTTACTTGTCCTCTGCTCTCCTGCCCCCCCCCCCCCCTTCCCTACCTCTATTTGTCCTGTTCTGGATGACATACTACAGTTGTAAGGGGTGGCCCCACTATCATACCTATACATCCTTTTTACTTGTCCTCTGCTACTCTCCTGCCCCCCCCCCCCCTCCCCCTCCACCACTATTTGTCCTGTTCTGGTGACATACTACAGTTGTAAGGGGTGGCCCCACTATCAAACCTATACATCCTTTTTACTTGTCCTCTGCTCTCCTGCCCCCTCCCCCCCCCCCCCACCACTATTTGTCCTGTTCTGGATGACATACTACAGTTGTAAGGGGTGGCCCCACTATCAAACCTATACATCCTTTTTACTTGTCCTCTGCTCTCCTGCCCCCCCCCCCCCCCCCCCTACCTCTATTTGTCCTGTTCTGGATGACATACTACAGTTGTAAGGGGTGGCCCCACTATCATACCTATACATCCTTTTTACTTGTCCTCTGCACTTCCTGCCCCCCCCCCCCTCCCCTCCCGACCACTCTATTTGTCCTGTTCTGGATGACATACTACAGTTGTAAGGGGTGGCCCCACTATCGAACCTATACATCCTTTTTACTTGTCCTCTGCTCTCCTGCCCCCCCCCCCCCCTCCACTATTTGTCCTGTTCTGGTGACATACTACAGTTGTAAGGGGTGGCCCCACTATCATACCTATACATCCTTTTTACTTGTCCTCTGCTCTCCTGCCCCCCCCTCCCCCTCCACCACTATTTGTCCTGTTCTGGATGACATACTACAGTTGTAAGGGGTGGCCCCACTATCATCATACCTATACATCCTTTTTACTTGTCCTCTGCTCTCCTGCCCCCCCCTCCCTTCCCTACCACTATTTGTCCTGTTCTGGATGACATACTACAGTTGTAAGGGGTGGCCCCACTATCATACCTATACATCCTTTTTACTTGTCCTCTGCTCTCCTGCCCCCCCCCCTCCCCCTCCACCACTATTTGTCCTGTTCTGGATGACATACTACAGTTGTAAGGGGTGGCCCCACTATCATACCTATACATCCTTTTTACTTGTCCTCTGCTCTCCTGGGGGGTCCCTCCCCCTCCACCACTATTTGTCCTGTTCTGGATGACATACTACAGTTGTAAGGGGTGGCCCCACTATCATACCTATACATCCTTTTTACTTGTCCTCTGCTCTCCTGCCCCCCCCCCTCCCTTCCCTACCTCTATTTGTCCTGTTCTGGGTGACATACTACAGTTGTAAGGGGTGGCCCCACTATCATACCTATACATCCTTTTTACTTGTCCTCTGCTCTCCTGCCCCCCCCTTCCCTACCACTATTTGTCCTGTTCTGGGTGACACACTACAGTTGAAAGGGGTGGCCCCACTATCAAACCTATACATCCTTTTTACTTGTCCTCTGCTCTCCTGCCCCCCCCCCCCCCCTCCACCACTATTTGTCCTGTTCTGGATGACATACTACAGTTGTATAGGGGTGGCCCCACTATCAAACCTATACATCCTTTTTACTTGTCCTCTGCTCTCCTGCCCCCCCCCTCCCCCCTCCACCACTATTTGTCCTGTTCTGGATGACATACTACAGTTGTATAGGGGTGGCCCCACTATCGAGGCCCAGTCAGTGTATTAAAGTCAGTAAAGTGTGGCTGTACTTCCTTAAACAAGTGGCAGACGCTCCAGGCATTGATCTGCCTTTTGTAATATGTCAGTGAGGTATGTAACCAACTCATGGAGACAACATGATACTTGTATATCTCGGTGTCAACCTAGGGTATCCCTGCTCGGTGTCAACCTAGGGTATCCCTGCTCGGTGTCAACCTAGGGTATCCCTGCTCGGCCGAAACTTGGGAGGTAAAAGAAATGAGAGGTTTTCTCAGTTACTGTCTTGAAGATTGTTGTCCTTATTGGACATCTTCTCCTATCAATACTTGTGCATGGATTGGTAAATGACAACATTTAAGGTAACTGGCATTTAAAAAAAAGTATTGACCTCAAGGTTTTACAAATGATATCATGGATCATTATGAAAAGTGCTGACTCTTTGTTGAAACCATATGATAACTGAAGTCATGTGACAAATCATATATTTGTTTCTTAATCATAATTAATTAATTAATGTACCAGTTTTATATGCCTGATAACTTTATTACCAGGATTCTACCAATTTTGAAGCTAACGACACCTGGATCTTTCCAATTTTGAAGCAAATTAATACCATAAAGATTTATTAGATGAGTAGATTAGCTATGTTACTCAGCTCTACTGACAAAAAAACTTTTTTATGCACACTGGATACCGGTGTTCCTGTCCTAATTACGGTCCAATTCCACTACATCTGATTGTTGTTGAATTTCCTGTGTCCATGTGCTATAATACTTGGGTGTACAGGTGAGCGACCAACAGGTGTGCCCACACTTAAGGCCACTCAACTGTTGTTTCTGGTATTAAATGAGGTGAAAAATTACACTATACGACTGTTACCTCTGACATGATGGCCTAGATCAGTTGTACTGCTCCTCACATCCTAATTGAATTTTTTGAGAATCCTTGTCAGTTTGATGGATGTTAAAAAGTAAATGATACTTTATAACTAAGTCTGTTGATTTTTTTTCTAACTGTCAGGCTTAATCTAATGTATAAAGCTTTCCCTTGTATAGTTGTTGTGTTTTTGTGTAGTAAAGCTACATTTGATCTCCTAAGATGAACCAGATTTTAAAAACCAGTGGTTTATGAAAATTTCACCAGTCATACAATTCAGGTTGAGCTAAAAATCTTATCAATAAAAAATGGCAACATAACAAAATTTTCATTATTGAAATGTTATCACTAATTAATATTTATTATTTGTTTAATTACAGACACCATGTGTGCATCCAAACTTCGTCTTGCTCGATGCTGTCGCTCCCTCCAGCAGCTCTTTGTCGTCATGGTGGTTCTGGCCAGTTTCTCAACACTACTCACCTATCAAATCGGGACAAATCTACCATGGACAGATTCGAAAGACGTGCGGGTAGAAAACCCGCGACCTCCGGAACCAGACACTAACCACAAGGCTGGAAGTGTCCGTCGTGTCCGTCACCTTCGACAACAATCGATGGAGGACCATCACAATCATAGACATCTATCTCAGGCCTCCAAGTCAGCCCAGATTCTCACCAGGCTACTTCAGGTAAATTATACACCTTTCTCACAATACACTTGAGTTTATGTTTAACAGAATTATCACCAGACTTATCAGACTTTTAACAGATATAAGTTTTTTCTTTACTGTGATTTTGGCACAGTTATATATAAATGGTTTTAAGAAATGGGGGAGAGCCTGATTTTTTACCAAGTTAAGTTTTATGGAACAATTGACCAAATAATGGCACCAAATATGGTCGACCTTTTGATCAATTATAACACCTTTCTTGACCTGTTGATCAGTTAAGATGCCATGTTTGACCTGTTAATCAATTAAGACGCCTTGGTTGACCTATTGATCAATTAAGACACCATGGTTGACCTGTTCATCAAATGAGACACCATGATCAATAAAGACGCCATAATTGACCTATTGATCAATTAAGACACCATAATCCATTAAGATACCATGGTTGACCTGTTGATCAATTAAGACACCATGGTTGACCTGTTGATCAATTAAGACACCATGGTTGACCTGTTGATCAATTAAGACACCATGGTTGATCTGTTGATCAATTAAGACACCATGATCAATTAAGACACCATGGTTGACCTGTTGATCAATTAAGCTAGCATGTTCAATTAAGACACCATGGTCAATTAAGACACAATTGACCATTAAGGTAGAAACTTGAAGATTTTAGGCCATAGAGTTAGTTTGGATGAGATGGAAAGGTTAACATTTTCAGAAGGATAGTCTAAACTTGAGAAAATTTACCGTAATGCTGGTTTGGGTGAGGTTTACTCTGAAGTATCAGTGTTAAAGTTTGGTGAACTTGATTGATATGGTGTATGTATATACATGTGTCTTATGTTTCAAACAAAAATAGAAATGTTGCTGAGTTTACAGTTGGACCTTTTCACACCAGAAATACAGATATCATCTGTCCCCATGAGCCTGCCTGCAGAAGGCTTGAACACTATCCTGTGTTTTTCTGCTAAACAAATTAGACAGAATCCACTCTAATAGCAAAGGTTCCTGTAATGTTTTGGCTCTTTACGATGTAATGCTGATGTCTAAGCCTAAAGCATTAAGGTGGCAAAGGTGCAATTTATCATCAAAATTAAGTTTCACGTCTCTTTTGGAAATATTATTTTGGTTAATTACTAGCCATATCTCCACAGCACCAATAGTATACTCTTTCATCACTTGATTAGATGCTATTGCTATTCACTGCCGTTTCTCTTTGGGAAATGTTGATTTTAATTCTTGTGTAAATTCTAAATGGTTTTATTTACTGTTCTCATCTCTGCCTGTCTGGAATATGAAAACATGACACCTAACTAGTTAAGTGTGTGCCAATATTTCTGTCTTCTGCTGATAAGCAGCTGGAATTTTAAACAAACAAGGCATATTTTTATAAGGATTTCCCAATATAAGCGAGTTGTTTTCAGAAATCTTTGGTCACAAAGTACATCTGAACTACAGAGGTCATTTTCTCATAGACCATAACTGTTTATATGTTTGCTACATGTTCCCTAATTTATGGTATCAATACATGTAGTCTTTGTAGAAGCATGTATTCCCCGACTCGTGTGTGATGGATCGAGACTGGATTTATTTATCTCTGTGTACATGACATCCAGCTGAACACTTTTGGTAGTTCTGATGACATCAGGTTATCACACTATCTAGGTGGAAACAAACTGGCTTTTTGTGACGTTAATGTATATGTGAGGTTTGCCATTCGGTGCCCAATTTGACTTAAACATCTACCTCATTTCCTGTTTGGATGTCCGCCCAAACTCTTAGCTGATCATGATTAACGAATATTCTGTGGTCGCAATGTAGTTTAATTAGCAAGACTTACATTGTTTGACTGATTACTGAAGTGATCTGATTAAGTTACGATAGAAGTGTTATACAGGAGAGAAAGCGTGGTTGCTGGACGGGATACAATCCTGGGACCATCAAACACTAGCCGAATGCTGCTACCATTTGAGTTACCTGATCGGTCACCAATGTTGGATCCAATCCAATTTCTCTACATTCCTGCCTCTTTTTTCAAAGTCTTCGTCCGTCATACAAGACCATTAGACACCATACTACAATGTGAATTTTTTGGGCGCCAATTTTATAAGAAAAGAGAAGAAAATGTAGCTGCCAGACCTTGGTTCAAACCTCAACTTCAACATTGATCACCTACAGGTTGATCAATCTCCTCACCAATGATTTGTTTGGTTCAGTTTCTCTACAAAAGTTTTATTTATAAAACTCCATGTCCTATAAACAAAATAATAAAACATCAGGGAGCTCTACTTTCCATACAACTGACTTCACTGACTTAGATGTGACTTAGATGTATAATTTATCAAATGTGCCAGTGTCGTCTTCACATTGACACATGCCAATACCAGACACAGATGTGGCTCGCATTAAATTAAGTCACATTCTTCTGCTATCATCTCTTCATTAGATTCTAAAACCTCCATATTCATAAAGATTAGATAGCAACTCATTAATCAGGTCAATGTTTGTTTATAAAAGTTAATTTAATGATTTATATAATAATTTTGTGTGTTATCGGACAGTGAGGTATAGCCAGGTAAGATTTGACCACCCCCTGTGTCCGACACATGTAATTAATACACATGGCACAGGTGACATATGTGGCTGGCAATGACCTTACTGTAATGTACTCTAAATGGCCAAAGGGACTGACCAATGTACCATAAATGTCCCCTAGGGTGGACAGTGGTCAGATGTACAATAATATTTATGTAGTGAGATGGTGTTAGAAAGATTTAGGATAATGGACATTGTTTGATGGATACTATAATCAACTTAGGCGTTTGATATCATCTACAAACATATAGGGATATTCAATATTATATATTGCAGATTGAAGCTGATTCACCTTGACCTTGACAATATATTTAATTTGTGGTTTGATGTATAGACATGCAATGACAGTATACTAATGAATAAAATGAAAATATTTATGTGTAATTCCATTTATGTTTTAGAACTTTGATGTAATTTTGTAGATAAAAATGTTTGTAATTAGCCGATGGAGCGTGGCAATATGATACTGGTACTTGTTCTTGTGAAATATGTGATCTGGATGACGATAACAAAGGCCCAGTAAGATAGCCACCATCTTGTCTCAGGATGACTTTCATATCGAGATAAATCCAACAAACTGCTGAATAACATGCTAATGACACCATGAAACACTAATGCTTTAATTAAACTTAAATGCAGTTGAAGAAACTTCAAAGCAGTTTTACTCCATTATCTACTTCCTTAAGGGGAGGTTAAAATGTTACATATTTCACCACTGAGAAATCATCACTACCATAAGTGTACATTAGAGAGGTCCAGAGATACCTAGATATGGATAGATCGGTGGTTTTTGTTACATTGCGGTGGGGTAGTGAAGAATTCCCAAACCAGACACATTTTTACTGGAACACTAATACTCTTTAAGGCCATTTCAGTTAATTTTAATGTTGATTGTTGATTTGATTGTTTTCAGATAGAGGACCAGTTAATTGCCATTTCTAATCGACGGAAGGTCCTGGTACTAGGGTCCAATGAGAGTTTTCCTGGCCAGGTCGATACCCTCAGACAAACTTTCAGTGAAAATGACTTTAAAATGGTGGCTAAAATTGGTAAGTTGTGTTTTATATGTATTACCTGAGGTATGGAGGTTCAATGTAGTAGTAATTATACATTCCATGGTAAAATCAGTCAAAATGAGACCTACGTATAAAGGTAAATTAGGCAGGATTCTGTGGTAATGTATTAAGTCAAGTGAAAGATATTACATGTATTTGGTAAAGTTTATCAAAGTAAAATAAAAGCTGAGCTTTTGTAACTGTTCTTTTTTATAGAGCATGTTTAAAACCACTAGCACGTATCTGAGGATTGTACATCTAAACTGGTTATAATGTTATCGTAATATATCTCAGAGTCTTACATCTCGTGTTTGAGATGAAAGATTTTAAAGGTGTGAACACCGAGATTCCACGGGTGATATCGTCATTCATTGTAAACAGGTAGAAATCAGTCAATATGTGTGGCTTTTAAACACTTGCTTTGTTGTGGTATCCACCAGCGTTTAAGGGAAAATAAATTTGTCCCAATTTTAACTTTTTAGCCTCAAATTGTTAGGGGATAAATGAGATGGCGGTGGGGTGTCTGTAAAGAGTGACAAATTGAAATGGATGAGTTGTGGAAATGATAGAAATTATACCCGAACAACTCAGGTAGAAAATTAATCCCATATATAAGTATAGAAAAACCTCACCGTTTAACTTTGTAAGTCATTCATATATACATTTCAGTTTTACTGGGGCTGTTATATACAGACTACTGAAGTCGTGTTTTGATTAAGTATGTTTAGAAAGTGGCTTGTAATGGGCCTGGATTTTACACTATCTGGTTTATACACTGTCTGGGTAAGACAATGTCTGATTTAGACAATGTCTAGTTTAGTTAGGGAAGCTGTTAGACACAAGTTCTGAGTTTAACCAGTATTTCATTTCAAAAGGGGAGGTTTAGAAAGGGGCTGGATAAGTCAGGGGGTGATTTTAAATAGGAATTGGTCGGATAACCTGACCAACTTAAGGTCAATACCTTGAAGCTTCCCCACATGGGATTCAAACTCAAAACCCGGAGGTGGAAGCCTTATGGTGACATGCCAGGACACCTTATTCACTTAGCCACGGTATGAAATAGAAAGGGGTTAGTTTCAATAGGAACTGAATTATTCAGGGACTGGTTTATACAGGAACTGATTTAATTAGGTTCGGGAAGGGGGAGCTGTCACTTCAAAAATGTCCACACCTCATTTCCTGATTTTTAATGGAATAGTAATAGATAGGTTATATTTCTACAGAGAGTATTGTTGGCACTAGCTACAATGGTAAATATAATGTGACTTGGTAGTGAATATATGAATGTTTGATGTACTTGTAATGTCACTAGTACTATATACCTTTATACCTATGTTTGGTAGAGAGACCTGGAGTCCAGTCAGACTTGGAGAAGGATACCAGTCTAGCGAGAGAATGGTCGATGTTTTGGTGTCTATCTCATAATTGTTCCTACAACATGCTCAAACACATTTACCAACTGGTGAGTCAAAACTGAAATAATTAAACATAATCTGTTATTATAATTAAACAGTACTCAAAATCTGTCAGATAGATTCGGTAGCCAATTTTTTATGTCTTATTAAAAGAAACATGAAAGAATTTGAATTGTTTTTTTATATGTAAGTGCTAATAATTTTTAAAAAATGTGCAGAAAATCTATAACATATAATTATTAATATGCATCTATCACCGTTACAGGTGAACTGGATACCTTTCCTTGCCAGTCACTTGATGTCACCATCCAAATTGTGTCTCACACAGACTTCACTACAAAATGTCCTGGACGGTATGTATGAACTGTCAATATTAACCACAGCTATGTTCTTTGATTATGGGTAGTAATTACTTAGTGTCATTTAGAGTGATAGCCCTTGATTTTTGATTGTAAGTGTTATTCAGAGTGATAGCCCTTGATTTTGGATAGTAAACATCGTTCAGAGTTAGCGTCCATGAATGTGAACTTATAATGACTGATTTTTGACATTTTCTGATTGGTCTAGATGGTTCGGACAGGTCTTGACAAAATGCAATATGTCAACTTGAGAGCAATAATCACCTGTTCAGAGGCTGACATCACAAATCTGGTGACCAGACTATAATACAGTAAATAGAAACAGGAATTCATACAGTCTCTGTTTTTATCACCTTTATTTCCCAGGTTAATAATTTCATATTTACCTAAAACCAAGTCAATAATTGTACAATATCATTATTTAATTGTGTTAAAATGTTGTTATATAGTGCAAGGAGGATTGGCAGTTGAATGCCTCATCATCATTTAATACAGGGCTATTTGTATCATAGCTGGATGTTAACTTTGATACTACTGTAAAAGGGAACTGCATGTATCGCCATTTACAGATTTACTATCACATGGAAATGTCTTTACTAACATAGCATTTGAAGAATGACTTTGTCTCTTATCAAAAGTTACAGTAAAGTTTCTGTAATTATAAGTTTAGTACAGGTATACAAATAGTTCCATAACAATGAAATGAAGTTATTATAGATTGTCACACAGTATCACAAACAGTGAATCAGATTACAGCTAAATTTAGGCCATTTTGGTCAGTACGCTTTAAAAATGTCTAATATTTTTGAAAACCCTTAATGATTCCAATAGGGAATGTCCTAACAAAATTTTGTAAAAAAAAAAAAAACCCAAAATATTCTAAAGATTTTTAGATTAATCTGAAACACTGTACATTTAATGTTTCTTGAAGATAAAATCTGGGAGAGGTAAATGGTATGGTCGAAAGGACCAGATGGAAGCACTTATTTTCGGATATTACAGCTTCTGGCCAAAATATTTGTGTTAGAATGTTTTTAGTTTGGCAGTGGACGTGTTGGCAGACATGACTGATACTGGTCTAGGATGACATAGTGTGACTTGTATCTATAAACGTTTCGCCCATACTTACATCAACATGTACCCAAGGTTACCTGTTCATCATTCTAACTTCATAACAGTTTGTAGAAATTTTGGTGAATTTGCCAAGTTTCTGCACATTTCCAGCAGTGACTGTGAGAAACTTGTCAGGAGTTGGTTTATTACTGACACTTTCCTGTCTGGCATCTGTCCATAAAAACTGACCAGGACAGTGTATGTTTGTGTACAAGAGGAAACATATATACCTCAGGTTATGTAGGTAACTTGTTACTTAGGTTGTTTATACCTTGTAGGTAACTATATTTATCCATACTTCTGTGCTCCCCCTCCCCACATTGGCAGCAATATTAAAGATCACATGTAGATATGCATGGAGGTTTTGGGTTTTTTTTGGTCAAAATTTTGATTTCTATGGTGACCAGGTCACTATACACAGGTTTTCTAAAATGACCAATAACTTATTAGGTTTTGGATCAATTTTGTTCAAATTTGCTAAATTTTGTAGACCTATCACATGCTTCAATAACGGTCATTTTGTTGTCATGTTTTCAGGTAAAGGACAGTGGTGTATTAGTTAATCATTGGCTCGTAGTTCTAGTTTTTATGTGAAAAACAAAGGTTCATGCCTATAAAACACTCTTCATGCTTCTGTATACAGTATAGTGGATATTGTCTTTAACAGATGGTTGTAGATCAGATGTGAATAGTTGTCTACATATAAGTCCCCTCTGTACTCCCCCCCCCCTCTACATAGTCCATCATGGCCAACAAGAGCGATTCAAATTAAGTTTATTTGATTTCCTTTGCATAGTTGCATTGCTGTTGTATTTAATAAAGTTCCACATGGTCCCTGACAGTCTCTGTATGGTCCCGTCCACCATTTGTCTGTATAGTCAGGTTATGATACATGTAATTTTTATCCCGCTATTTCTCTCTCCACAGAGCCGTCCCCTTACAGTTTCTGTGTGGTGCTGTCTGATGCCAAGACCCTGCTGCAGCGCCCTAAGTACCCAAGCCAAACCCTCCAGTATGCCATCAAGCCTGCAAGGTCCAAACTGGAAGATGTTATGGTCACCAGCTTGCTGCATCAGACACAATTGTAAGACATCTCTTCAAAAACTTCATACTCATATGGCAAAATATTCAGAAAAATGAAATATGTTTCTACAAATTCATTCAAAATGACTTCTGAAAAAACTTTGTCACATATGTAACATTGCTATCCATAAATGGTAAATACCGTATGTACATTGTAGTACAGTTGTAATGGCAATGCCTGGTATATAAATTCACTGACACGTCCTTTAATATCATTTCTTGGAAATGATTATCAGGATATAAAAAAATACATTTCTTAAAGATTACTGAAAAATATGCTTGATTTGATTTCAGACATCTAGAAAAAGACACCGTAGTTTGGACATCGCCTCAAGGATTTCTGTCACTAGGCAACCAAACCTTAGTGTTACGACTGTCAATACTAGTGTCCTCCCTGTCCCCATTACGGATATACCTCCATCCTACAGGGACACAACTAGGATATATGTCCCAACAAAAGGTAAGGCCATGCTCCTACCTCAGGTATACGCCCTACACAAGAGGCAGAAATAGCCTGTAATTAAACTAGGACATATATCCCAACAAAAGGTAAGGACATGCTCCTACCTGAGGTATATGTCCTACACAAGAGGCTGAAATAGCCTGTAATTATACTAGGATGTATATGCCAACAAAAGGTTATGAGAAATTGTACTACTGACAAATAGTATAATATTATCAACTTTCTTTTTTGAGCTATGTTTTTGGCAAATTTCGTGATGAAAGTAAATTCACGAAAATTTATCTCTGCAAATGAATATCATCTATAGTTTTTGCATACCGTATTTGCTCTAATTAAAACATAAGTACAGAAAAAGATAAAATATGGTTGACCGTTTTCATCCATAACTTACATTTTGGTTCACTAATAAGCACCCCCCCCCCTTACAGCGCCCTGTTCACTAATTGCAGCATATATGTTAATTATATTCAAAGGTATTTTCATTCAGTTTATATCCATGAAACTTAATTTCCGCGAAATGGTTTGAAACAGAATTTCCATAATTTAGTAGTTGTGACAAAAGATGGTTCTCAGTACATTCAATAGATATTAGATCATTAATTGCTAAGTTGTATACTGACATCAAAAACCCATCACCATTCCCCCAATAAAATTCCATCAGAAATACATAGACATTATGTTTAATATGATTATTTAGACAATTATTTTCTACTTCCAGGAATACAACACTATACTGACGGTCCGCAGAGCCATCATACAGGAGTACGGTCAGAAGGCAGCCACTACCTGGTGGCTCCACCTACAACATAAACTTGTGGCTCTCCTACTGGCCGCAGAACTCGACTCACAGGATTGTGGGTAAGTACTAAAACTGTCTTTGAAAAGTAATACGAAATGTGTATTTAAGTTTGAAATGTATCATTTAAGATACAATAACTTCTTCGTTTCATATTCTGTTATAAATATTGTAACCCTTGATATGAATGAGAGAAAATATCATATTCTAATGAGAAAATTCAGGAAAAAAATGCCCTATATTACAGATGCCCACGGTGTTCCCAGCTCCTGGATGTTGATGTAATGTTTACCACTGATTACCACACCATTGTACTACAGGTAATTGATCTTTAATCATGACAAACATAGGTATCCTTCATTCAAATCTTATTTTGACAACAAATGAGTCTACTGTAAACCCCTGCTAGTTGTGTTGAGGGTATAAATTATCTGAACTTATATGTGGAGGCTTATTTTCACAAATTATCTTTGTAGTCTTTGAAAGCATGATCCGGACATTCATATGACAGGCTATAATATACAAAACTACGACTTTGATAATTTTTGCAATGTATTAAATTTTATGAATTTAGACGAATCTGCGAATTGAACAAAATTAAAACTCAAATAAAAGCAACTATGTAGAATATATATTAACAAATCTGGTAATAGCTGCCATGCTTTTTGACTTTTGTAGGTGTCGCCACCAGAGTTCTCCGCCGGACATACAGATGTATTAGAGGACGCAGTAGCCATAATAACCTCTATTGACCGTGTTGCTATGGATGTCGCCATGGTACTGGACACCGTAGGACAGGATGTCTACCTGGCCAATCAGGTAAAGTTGTTTTCTGACAATTTATAGCAACCCAATCAGTATATATTTTACCTGTCTACCGAACCAATCAAATTTTTTCTGTGTATTATACCTGTACCATCTTTATACAATGAACTAACCAATCAAACTGTTTTCTACCTGTCTTCCTAACCAATCAGATTGTTTTTGGTGTATAATACCTGTATTGTATTCCAATGTATATACTAACCAATCAAACTATCTTCTACCTGTCTACCTAACCAATCAGATTGTTTTGGTGTATAATACCTGTGTTGTACCCCAATGTATACGTACTATCCAATTAAACTGTTTTGTACCTGTAGGACTGTCCAGGAAGTTTTGGGCTATGTCTCACAGACCATGACCTTGTCTATCTTCTTGACAACAAACAGGAGCTCCGTGCTCCTACACAGTTCCTAAAGGTAATTAAAACCTAAAAGTCTATATGGTAAAATATTACATTATACTGTTAAGTGGATATAATCATGGCTGTTTAATATTGCGATTTGCAGGTGTAAACATTTCATGACATTCTTTTCAAGATGTACATGCCTTTGAACTTCGAGCATCAGATCATACATACACCAAAAAAATTTGCAGTGATTTTTTTTGCGAAGATTTTCGTGTAATTAGTGTAAACTTAAGTAGAGATTGAATGAAATTCATAAGTTCCTATGCGGCCTTTCTTGTTTTTAGCACTCACTGACCTATATCCTAAAGGTAATTGAACGAATTATAGCATATAAGATCATAATTCATAATTTAATTCATTATGTAGATGTTAAATGACCTTCATTTTTGCACTTGTATCACCTTGTCATTTTTAAGTCCTACAATGCCTCTTGTCTATTTCAGATTTATCCACATATTAAGTCTAGTCAATACGCAGGTATAATCAACAAACTCCGACAAACCTCCATACAATCCAGATCTGGGTCACTGCACATGCTCAGTGGCATAGAACTCTCCACCAATGAGAAACAACAAAAATGTCACATGACCTCAGACCTCCACTCATTATTGACCAGTATGGAGAACAGTTACCTTGATGACCGAAATGACCATGGTCCTGTTCCCGAGACAAACAGTGTACAGAGGTAAGGGTTATGTATTGTAAACCTTCTTGTAGATTTATAACCCCCCAACCCTGTTTTTTATTGCATATTCTGTAATTCCATAGTATATCTTTGGTTTTTAGGTACGCTAAATTTCTAAAATCATTTATTGATTGAATTCAATTAAGTGACTAAAATTAAATTTTAATCTGTTTTGCAGACATCATTGTTGGTGAAATATGACAATTGTACTTTTCTGATACATCATTTCTATAGTGAAAATAAACCTGTCTATACGTTGTGTATGTTTCAGGCCAGGAGCACAAGTACAGCCCCCACTACAGAAAGCACCTACAGGTACGTCTCCTTGTTTAAAGTACTGACAATATTGTATACAGTCAAAAACGGTTATAAAAAACCTCTGAGGACCAACAAAGTCACTTTACTATAAATATAGTTTGTTATACAAATGTAACAGACATTGTATTCGAACAATGATGGAGAATAAAAATTACAACGTTATAGCCATGAATTTGTTGTAAGCGTGTTTGTTAGAAACAAGTTTACTCTACTCTTAACAAGGTACATGCCTATAGAGTAAAGTACTGACACTATTGTTTATGGCTGTATATAGTAAACATTCAGATAGTGTTAACAAAATTTTAGATTTATATGTTGTTTTGCTTGACTTTTCAGAAAAAAACCAGGAGCAGACAGAATGTAGCAATGGTAAGATGTGTTTTATTTTATGTAGAATTAATTACTGAGAGGATGCCCTTTAGTCCCTCCTAATACTCACTTTAAGAGAATGTTGTCTAATGAAATCCTTGTACCTTTGTTTCTATTTTGAGGGGATTATCTCCCCTTGTATATGAAGATATGATATAATCTCCTGTTTGATTTGTCTCCATTGTATCTAATCATTTATGTGAGTTGTCCCCCTTGCCTTGTTTCCTGTTTGGTACATATCCTATAAGAACACCTAATAGTGTGTTTACCCTGTTTCTCCTCATTAGATGCGAGAGATGCTCCTTACCTCTCCAGTATAACAACTTTCCCAGAAATCTCCCTCAACCCGACCTTTGACCCCAGTCACCTGATCTATCACGCTGAGGTTGACTATAACACATTCCTGTTAAGGATTTCGGCCAGGACAAGGAGTTGTAAATATGAGGCGAGAATCGACAGCAGTTATAGTGCAATGCAGTGAGTATTCAATAAGTATACAGATACTGTATCAATAATTATAGGTAAATATATATTTAAGATAATCATTGAATGCTTCATGCTGTCATTTTTTCAAATTCCAAATTATTTTATTATACATTTTCCAACAAACCATAGTATATTTATCCATATTACCAGCATGTCTGTCTCACACCTGAGTCACTTCAGAGCTTCACCCGTCTGAGGATTTACAGTTCATTAATACCTATTAAGTGTATAATCTTTGAACTACTGTTCCCAGGTACATGTATATTAATGAATTTTTTATATTGAGCTGGTGTTTAAAAATTTGTGGATTTCAATGGAAACATGAATACAGCATGTGATTATGAGTGTAACGTCACACTTTTCTGAGAAAAAGACATAAAGTTCACTTACAAAATAAAGACATCACAGTTCATACCTACCCACAAGGGGGGTAACTCTGTAATGTGCCATATTTACTATTGTAGGATGACAAATTACACCCTAGGGGTGGGGGAGAATGTGATCCATGTGACGATAGTGGACCCCACCCATCCTCAGGCCTTAGTGGTCAGCACATACACAGTGACCATCAGGCGACGGTCATCAGACTTCTACTTACCTGAATATTCCCTCGATAGTACACTGCTCACCTGTACACTCAAACAGGTAAGTTCATCAAGACTCAAACGAGTATTCTTGTTCTCTTGATACCTTCAAAGAGGTATATGTTTACTCACCTTAACTATCAAACATAATAGTTACCTTAGATCAGGAACTTCATAGACCTAGATAGGCCTTCAAACTGTGGTAAGATTATAAAATATTATCTTAACCTTAAATTCAAACAGGTAAGTTTCACAGATATTTAGTCATCAACTGTTCTGTAGTTTGAAACATTGATACTTTTTAAAAAAACTTATTCTATTTTAGGTGAGATACTTCATTACTCACTTTTACGATCAAATGCATTGTAGGTAATATTCTCAAAATTTAGCTCACATTAAAGCATTTACATGATACATAGTAAGTGTAAATTCATGTTGATCTAAATTGTATTTGTGAATTGTCTGATTTGTAGATATCATTGTTATCCTTCATTATGGTTTTGTCAGGACTGCAGCCTACAATATGACCCATCACAGCCTTGTGGCCTACAGTCAGTGAAGGGCAAGGGTCAGCGGTGGTCAACATTTATAGAGATGTCCAGTCACTTACCTCAATGTCACAACTTGCACAGTGCAGGTAGGTCTAATTGTCTCCAGAGGTTTACTGTGCAGCTGGTGATTTTCATTATTTTAAACTATCATTAAAATGATGAAATTCAAATTGAACAATTCAATATTTCACGACCTGGCTACAAGTGTATGAACAATTTACCTGTTTCTTATCTTTCACAAATCTTAATTTTATCACAATGCTCAAACTCAGGAAATCCTAAACAACTAGCTTCACAGTATACTGTAATATCGTGAAAGTTTATCTCTGCAAATTAACATCTATATTGGTGGAATTATCATTTGATTGTTAATTCCAGGAATTATAATCTTCACGAACTTATTTTGAAATGGAATTGGCGAAATTTAGTAGCCTCGATTAATCTGTGTGTTGTTTCCAAAAGATTCCAACAACTGCCTGAAAAAGTACATTTGATGAAATATCTGTGGATATTGATTCTTCAATAATTTAACTTTAAATTATAATAACAAAATGTGAATTAAAGATGCACCACCGCTGACAAATGGTATTTTTTCACTATCAAAAAGAGGAGCAGACGATTCAGTAATTTTCTTCAGTTACAAAAGTTACTTACTTTACACCAGTACCACCATTGAAAAGTTTAAGCTTCTAATTCTAAATCAAGTTAAAAATATGAAAAATAATTATCCCAAAAAAATTCCATGGCACTTTATCCTATATAGAATGAAATAATGATTGTGCATGCACCAAAGGCTACATAAATTATCTTATGTTATTTTTTGTGTTAATTAGGCATATATATATACGATTAAACACCAATTATTGTTCAAATGATAAATATCATTTATGCTCTGTCGGCAGTGGAGCATCTTTAAAGAAGCTTTATAAAGGACAAAAGCCTTATAAAGACATGTTATGTGTTTGTCAAATCTTGTCAATACCATTTGAATGATCGAGTCTGTCTGTGTTTTAGTGTGGTATGTACCATGTGAGAGCTGTGGCAGGATGGATAGTTGTCATTGGAAACAGGCCCGGTGGCAGAATTCAGGTTGTACAACGCGGTTCTTGAGTGTTCCTGAAGTACAAAAATGTCTCTCAGGGCGGAAACTCCTGTTCATTGGAGATTCTACAAACAGAGGAATTCTCCATTACATTCTTGAACGGGTCAATGGATCTCTCACCCAGTGGGACAAAACGCACAATCTTAAAATATATCGGAACATTAACCAGAACTCGACTGTCCTTAGTTTCACCTACTACCCACAGTTCTGGCTGCCGTCGGACCACAGACCAGCCTTTGATAAAGCTGTGTATCAACTCATCAGATCGTAAGTGGACCACATGCACACTCTGTTATGTCACAATTACTCACACAAAAAACACATTTGTTAAAAACTAATTGACTCAATTAAGCCATATACGGCTATATGCTGAAGTTAATTATAAAGTTATTTGTAAAGCATTAAAAGATAGATGAACTTCGTTGCAATATGAAGGTATTTAATGACTAGAAATTTTTATGTCACAAAATATTTCTATTATTTGCTATATTTATTTATTTACAGGACACTGCCACTGGAGAATTCATCAAACACAGTGTTAGTAGTTGGAGGGGTGCACTGGCTCGGAAAACAACATCTTACCCTCATACTTAATGCCCTCAATAGGTAAACAACATCTCGCCCTTATATTTAATGCCCCCAACAGTTAAACAACATCGCACCCACATACTTAATCCCCAACAGGTAAACAACATCTCACCCTAATACTTAATGCCCTCAACAGTTAAAAAACATCTCTCCCGCATACTTAATCCCTCAATAGGTAAACAACATCTCGCCCTATATTAATGCCCCCAACAGGTAAACAACATCGCACCCGCATACTTAATACCCTCAACAGTTAAACAACATCTCACCCTAATACTTAATGCCCTCAACAGGTAAACAACATCTCACCCTAATACTTAATGCCCTCAACAGGTAAACAACATCTCACCCTAATACTTAATGCCCTCAACAGTTAAAAAACATCTCTCCCCCATACTTAATGCCCCCAACAGGTAAACAACATCTCACCCTCATACTTAATGCCCCCAACAGTTAAACAACATCTCACCCTAATACTTAATGCCCTCAACAGGTAAACAACATCTCACCCTAATACTTAATGCCCTCAACAGTTAAACAACATCTCTCCCTCATACTTAATGCCCCCAATAGGTAAACAACATCTCACCCTCATACTTAATGCCCCCAATAGGTAAACAACATCTCTCCCTCATACTTAATGCCCCCAATAGGTAAACAACATCTCACCCTCATACTTAATGCCCCCAATAGGTAAACAACATCTCACCCTCATACTTAATGCCCCCAATAGGTAAACAACATCTCTCCCTCATACTTAATGCCCCCAATAGGTAAACAACATCTCACCCTCATACTTAATGCCCCCAATAGGTAAACAACATCTCTCCCTCATACTTAATGCCCCCAATAGGTAAACAACATCTCTCCCTCATACTTAATGCCCCCAATAGGTAAACAACATCTCTCCCTCATACTTAATGCCCCCAATAGGTAAACAACATCTCACCCTCATACTTAATGCCCTCAACAGTTAAACAACATCTCTCCCTCATACTTAATGCCCCCAATAGGTAAACAACATCTCACCCTCATACTTAATGCCCCCAATAGGTAAACAACATCTCACCCTCATACTTAATGCCCTCAACAGTTAAACAACATCTCTCCCTCATACTTAATGCCCCCAATAGGTAAACAACATCTCTCCCTCATACTTAATGCCCCCAATAGGTAAACAACATCTCTCCCTCATACTTAATGCCCCCAATAGGTAAACAACATCTCTCCCTCATACTTAATGCCCCCAATAGGTAAACAACATCTCACCCTCATACTTAAATGCTCTCAACAGTTTAACAACATCTCGCCCTCATTCTTAATGCCCTCAACAGTTAAACAACATCTCTCCCTCATACTTAATGCCCTCAAGAGGTAAACAACATCCTGTTTTGGTGTGATAAATTTTGGCACTTTCATGCCAAACACCAAATAAGCCAAAACATCCTAATTTACAGTATTGGATAAAAGTGAATTAATATATCAACAACATATACCTGATAACTAAGAGTTCTAATACTTCATCAATATCACTTTCTATTTACATGTTTTAAAAGTCCTTCAAGCCGCATTTTACAAGCTGAATTATTTTTTCACATTTTGTCTAATTATGACAATTTTCTGCTGTTTCAGGGAACGGTTGACAGGAGTGAGACTTGTAATGAAGGGACTTGGTGCTGGCTTCCATCAGCTAGTTAAAGGAGTGAGATTCGCACCACTGGTAACTATTTACATCAGATTAGATTGAGATTCGCACCACTGGTAACTATTTTACATCAGATTAGAGTGAGATTTGCGCCACTGGTAACTATTTTACATCAGATTAGAGTGAGATTCGCACCACTGGTAACTATTTTACATCAGATTAGAGTGAGATTCGCACCACTGGTAACTATTTTACATCAGATTATAGTGTGATTCGCACCACTGGTAACTATTTTACATCAGATTAGATTGAGATTCGCACCACTGGTAACTATTTTACATCAGATTAGAGTGAGATTCGCGCCACTGGTAACTATTTTACATCAGATTAGAGTGAGATTCCAACCCTGGTAACTATTTTACATCAGATTAGAGTGAGATTCGCGCCACTGGTAACTATTTTACATCAGATTAGAGTGAGATTCGCACCACTGGTAACTATTTACATCAGAATTAGAGTGAGATTCGCACCACTGGTAACTATTTTACATCAGATTAGAGTGAGATTTGCACCACTGGTAACTATTTTACATCAGATTAGAGTGAGATTCGCACCACTGGTAACTATTTTACATCAGATTAGAGTGAGATTCGCACCACTGGTAACTATTTTTACATCAGATTAGAGTGAGATTCGCACCACTGGTAACTATTTTACATCAGATTAGAGTGAGATTCCCATGGTAACTATTGAGATTCGCACCACTGGTAACTATTTTACATCAGATTAGAGTGAGATTCGCACCACTGGTAACTATTTTACATCAGATTAGAGTGAGATTCGCACCACTGGTAACTATTTTACATCAGATTAGAGTGAGATTCGCACCACTGGTAACTATTTTACATCAGATTAGAGTGAGATTTGCACCACTGGTAACTATTTTACATCAGATTAGAGTGAGATTCGCACCACTGGTAACTATTTTACATCAGATTAGAGTGAGATTCGCGCCACTGGTAACTATTTTACATCAGATTAGAGTGAGATTCGCACCACTGGTAACTATTTTACATCAGATTAGAGTGAGATTTGCACCACTGGTAACTATTTTACATCAGATTAGAGTGAGATTCGCACCACTGGTAACTATTTTACATCAGATTAGAGTGAGATTCGCACCACTGGTAACTATTCGCACCACTGGTAACTATTTTACATCAGATTAGAGTGAGATTCGCACCACTGGTAACTATTTTACATCAGATTAGAGTGAGATTCGCACCACTGGTAACTATTTTACATCAGATTAGAGTGAGATTCGCACCACTGGTAACTATTTTACATCAGATTAGAGTGAGATTTGCACCACTGGTAACTATTTTACATCAGATTAGAGTGAGATTCGCACCACTGGTAACTATTTTACATCAGATTAGTCCATGTAACTATTTTACATCAGAGATGAGTTCGCACCACTGGTAACTATTTTACATCAGATTAGAGTGAGATTCGCACCACTGGTAACTATTTTACATCAGATTAGAGTGAGATTCGCACCACTGGTAACTATTTTACATCAGATTAGAGTGAGATTCGCACCACTGGTAACTATTTTACATCAGATTAGAGTGAGATTCGCACCACTGGTAACTATTTTACATCAGTTAGAGTGAGATTCGCCACTGGTAATTTTACATAGATTAGAGTGAGATTCGCACCACTGGTAACTATTTTACATCAGATTAGAGTGAGATTCGCACCACTGGTAACTATTTTACATCAGATTAGAGTGAGATTCGCACCACTGGTAACTATTTTACATCAGATTAGAGTGAGATTCACGCACCACTGGTAACTATTTTACATCAGATTAGAGTGAGATTCGCACCACTGGTAACTATTTTACATCAGATTAGAGTGAGATTCGCACCACTGGTAACTATTTTACATCAGATTAGAGTGAGATTTGCACCACTGGTAACTATTTTACATCAGATTAGAGTGAGATGAATATTTTCATCAGATGGTGAGATGCACCACTGGTAACTATTTTACATCAGATTAGAGTGAGATTCGCCACCACTGGTAACTATTTTACATCAGATTAGAGTGAGATTCGCACCACTGGTAACTATTTTACATCAGATTAGAGTGAGATTCGCACCACTGGTAACTATTTTACATCAGATTAGAATGAGATTCGCACCACTGGTAACTATTTCACATCAGGTGATTAGAGTGAGATTTGCACCACTGGTAACTATTTTACATCAGATTAGAATGAGATTCGCACCACTGGTAACTGTAACTATTTTACATCAGATTAGAGTGAGATTTGCACCACTGGTAACTATTTTACATCAGATTAGATTGAGATTCGCACCACTGGTAACTATTTTACATCAGGTGATTAGAGTGAGATTTGCACCACTGGTAACTATTTTACATCAGATTAGAGTGAGATTCGCACCACTGGTAACTATTTTACATCAGATTAACGTCGTCCTTGAATGACCCTGGCTGTTAACTTAAATCTGATAATCTATACGAAACATTAGATTAAGTGTTAATCCAGGTATTGTAAACAAAGTGAAAAGTATCAATACATTTGATATGCATTGGTAAATATTTTATATCAGATTGAATATTAAAATTCCGGTATTGTAAACAAACTGAAAGGTACATATATATAATGATTACAGTTGTAATGCCATTAATAGGATATTGTGATTTGCAACACAACCAGCACATCTAATATCCAATGATCACCTATGTAAATCTCAATCATCGTAATAGCTACGACACTATATTATATTACAGGATGAACAACGCCGATTATTAGGCCAGGAACAAGAGACGGAAGAGTTTGCAGCCAAGCACGGGTTTGGGGTTGTACCAACTTACAATATGACAATGGCCCGATACAAGGACTTCCTCCAGGGGAAGTGTGCCTGTCATTTCCATAAGGTCAGTATCACCGTGGAAACCAACTGGTTAAGTCTTGGACACTAGTGACTCTCTGATTCACACGAAGTAGAAGTCTTATAGGAAATACATTTTTTTTAATAAATTTTGCAAATCAGTACTATGCTAAATAATAATTTAACACCTTAGTTCTTTTTTTTATTACCTTGCACTATGATTTGTTTCCAGTGTAGTAACATTCTCTGGTCCTTTTAGGGTTTCATTCTGTGTTTTGTATCCACAGATAACAGAGAAGTATTCGTCCCCAAAAGATGAGTTGCCCTCGTATCATGTTGAAGGCGTCATAAACAGGTGGTACTCGGAACTTGTCATCAACGAGATATGTCAGGATCAAGCTCCGGACTGAGTCCATCCACTATATCTACACAGGAGTTGTCTGCCCTTACAGATAGCTGCCCAGCTTTCTCATTGGCTGTATTTATAACGTTGATATAAATGCTGTCCAATTATATGCAAAGTAAACAATCACACACAGAAGCAACAACATGACTGGTTCACAGTGAGCGATTTGTTTCTGGAAACTCTATCAAAGGCATATCATATGAATAATGATTATCAAACACATTTCTAGGTGAGCTTTGATGCAGTCATTTGATCCTCAGATGTAGCCACATCTTATGTCACAGAGACTTTGTTGCATGTCATGGCCCACTGAGCTCGTCATGGTGCTCTTCCCTTAAATGAGCTATTATTAATTTAGGTTTGACAAAGTACATGTAATGTGATACAGTGGTCTCCAGTTCACAAAATGGAAGGCAAATTTAAAATTTCTTGTGATTTTCAACAAGGGGTATAAAGATATTTCTCAGTGTAATTAAATAAGTGTGATAAGTTGTTATTTCCTCTATTTATGTATAATAATTTAAATATGAAATTAGTTATGCATAGTTTTGTGCAATACCTTGTATCATATAAGTAATAATTATTATGTGTTTTACTCAATGAGATATTTACAAATGAAAACCTCTTATGATACCTCCATGCCAGACTTCGCTTACTGATTGTACAACAAGGACGTATATGAGAAGGATAAGTCACACTGAGTTTTGGGCAAAGACAGCGCAGGCGCTTTTGTGTTCGTGCAATGACCGCGACGTTGGGCGACGACTGATTTCCTTTGATATCTGCCGCCGCAGCCTTTGATGTAGCATGGGGGTGCGAGGGTTACCGTTTACTTTCTGAAGCGTGCTGCCATTTCATGAGCGGTCGTGTTTTTTTAACGAAAGTTTTAAGACATTTCTTCTAAATCTTCCGTCTTTAAAGCAAGTTATAAACGTTGTGTAATTTCATTTACTTTACATTGGTGTTTCGTTTGACTCGATAAGACAAGTATTTGTTGAGAAAAACGGTTTTTATTCCCGGTTCATAAGCGTCTCGCGTGGTGTTTAGTAGTGTAAAGAGACAGACACGAATCCTTCTCACTTATAAATCCTTGTTGTACAAGAACCGGAGTTTAAAATGGGATTTTTTTGTGAAATTTTTGTTTTTGGCTAGTTTACTGAAATTTTATCTTCCACGAGGTTAAATGTTCAATGAAAGCCATTCTTGTATGAGACAGGTATTAAATCTCTCTTTTAGAATAGTTTCTATCAGAAAGGCAGCTTCACTTTTTGACCAGGGTAGAAGATTTACAGCGTTTCCAATACTCATATATTGGTTGTAATAAATAATTGTTGTTATTGTTTAACAGGGCTGTAATGCTATCTAATTGTTGTGACCCCTAGGGCAACTTGATGACAACTTATTTATATAAAGATCAGTGTGTATCCCTTATACACACCCTGTAATGGGACTTTGTTACGTTATGTGTTAACTGTCAGTTTAATGACAGACTTATATGGCCTATTACATTTGTTAAACATGTTGTTAGAATATTTATGTTTCACAGTGCTATATCAATTGTTGTTCTTCCTATTGTTATCAAGTTTATGGTGCATCTAGTATTTTTGTATAAATGGTATATAATAACTATGCATATACTATTTCTTTTATACATACATTTTATATATGAGAAAGTATTTTATGAATAACTTATTTCTGTGTGTATTTACTATTACCTATGCAAAATAATATTTTTATGTTATGTCAGTGTTTTTTGTTCAAGTCATAAGAAAATCTAGTGAATGTGACCTTTGTGGCTGTTGTATTTATCAAGTGTTTTAATTTCTATCACCAAGTCAGGAATGTAAGATTCTGTTCATCAATTTATACCTCCTTTAAGACAGATAAATTTGCTTTCGTGGATAGGCAATTTGTTTTTGCAACATTAAAATTGGTGTATGGAAGAGTATCAGGGTATATAGTCACATTACTTGTAGGTATACTGATCAGTTTAACACATGATCTGATTTTTCTCCATGTCTTCAGTGCAATTTACAAGAGAAACAATCTGTTTAAGATAATTTCCCAGTTTAATTGGGTTAAAACAACTTAATCATTTAACAATCAGTTTTATATGAAAATATGCAATTAGCACAATAGGAAGGAGTTGGCATATCTAGTGAACTGATCTGGTATGCATGTTAATCTTGGATATAAAAAAGAGAGAGAGAGAGAGAGAAAATAAACCTGAGATGTTCCTTGATCATTCTTTAAAATATTTATGATGGATATTTACAATGAATCTCCATCAAAATCTCCTTATGACCCCCGATCTTTAATATCTAAAATTAAGGCGTTTGCATAAATTTGTATCTACAAGTTGTTTGATTGTTGTTTCTAAATTTGAACCTAGGCGGAGAACATTCTAATTAGGGGGAGATAATCTAGCAAAAGAATAATGCAGAGAAAATTCTAATAAGGGGGAGATAATCTAGCAATAGATTTCAGCTGAGAAATTCTAACTAGGGGGAGATATTAAAAGAATTCAGCCGAGGAGAAAATAAAATAAGGGGAACGTAATCTAGTACATTTTTGTTACCCATTAGTTCTTCCTGTATAAATCTCCTAATATGACAATAAGATACGTATGATACATGTAATGTAACAAAGCATATTTTTTTGTTTTAATATGTTAATTCTGCACTCATTACATGTAATGTAAACCATAAATGTAAACCAAAGGTGTTTCTAATGTATTATCTAGTCACAGTTTTGTTTGTTTCTCAATATTTGTGTATATAATATGGCAGTACAGGTAGCTTTAACTTATTTTATCACAAACATACATAGTAATACCTGCTCAAGGGTTTGAAAGATTGTACATGTGTGATATATAAAAGATTGAGTATATTTGGTTAAGTGTGCTGCATGAGAGGAAGTGAGAGACCTCCTGTTTGAGGACATTTGTTGGTAAAGGAACTGATTCCAGGGTCCCAAACCTGGCAGTCTCTTAGCACAATCTGGGCAATAAAGTATTTTTTCATGAATAGTCTTGATTGTATCTGCGTTTTAACCTTTAGACAAATTCAGTAAAAGATGATTTAGGATGATGATTAACAGATCCTGTCACTGCTATCGGAGAAATTCCCTTGTCATGCATGTGTTTGTGAGGACCATAGTGAAAGGTTAATAGTTAACTTATAAATTTTGAACTGATTCTAAATCTTCAATACAGAGGTTTTGAGATCCCAAAACGACATAGCTAATGTATGATTGACTGTAGATTAGTCACATCTTCTGGTGATTGTGACATCATATTGTGATGTGATTTTTTTGACATCATCGGAAGGTGAAAATAATCAATGGTAAAATGTACTTAATCTACATTGTTTTAGCACCTCAAAATCTTGTATATCCATTGAACAAAGAAAGAGACGAATCACAGTAGAGAAAGGAAAATGTTTATATTTGCATTTTAATGATACATTCATGTACCCACATCACTCTCACAGGCTTCCATAAACTGGTCTTTGGTACAACAATTACACTATGCATAATTACAAACTCCACTCTCACAGTTATAAATAAGTTACGACCTTAAACGACCTTCATCCAACGGCAACATCAGAAAATAAACATTTAACCTATAAATAGAATATGTAATCCCTCTTAACTCCTACCTTGAGCAAACTTCCATCTGTGACACTGGAGGGATTTTGTCAGCAACTCAAGTAACTATGGTAACAGACATACATAAACACAGATCATCACATTTTGAAATAAACATAGGCAGGCATAGCATCAGCTGTAAAGTTATCAAGCAGAGATTTATATGGGAGTCAGATCATCCAGCGTGGACAATGTTATATATGGTAAAGGCTAAAATTAATACTCTTCCATATAAGGTATAAAGGATAGGAGTATCAGAGGTCACTGAATCAGGTAAAACGTTACCAAGGGATCTACTCGTTAAAGGACTCCAGATGTGGAATAGCCCTATCCCTCACAAGTCTTTTTCTCTCATTATTTATTAAAACTTATTTGCTGAAAATAGTACAATTTTTACTTCACCATTTTAATGACATCAAAATGCATCAAATATCACACACAATTTGACATCATAAAAAAGTTTTTTTCCCTCATTCGTTCGTACGATAAACATGTATAATGCAGAGGTTTATTGCCCTGGACAGACAGAGATGAAAGAAACCAATATACCAAGGTCTCCCAGGAATCAATGAGTTTAGACAGCAGCAGTTTGTCACAAGCTATTGACACTGTAGTATTACAGGGATAATACTGGAATATTTGTGTACAGGCTCCAAGCTTCACATTTATCATTACACACTCACTTCACGTAATACCAGCCATTATAATAAATTTGTTTCGTGAAAGAAAGGCTGTTGCTCTGGATTGTTCTTTTTCTTTTGAATTTCTAATATCAATACAAAGCACCCCTGATATAAAGATTGTGTCCGATTTCCTTAAAACCAAATGATAATTCAGATATATACCTTGACCTTAGACCTACACCACCATCCCCGTGTTATTATTGTACACGATCTAATTTGTAGAAGGAGGTAAAGGAAGATAACTGCTTAAAGCAGAAATTTATCTCGCGGACATATCCTACCTCTGCTTGATTTAATGTCTATATCAACTAAATGTTTTTGGGGAATTTTTCTTTCTCCTTGAAATGTTATCTTTACCTCAAGTGTAACCAAAACCGAAAATGTCAAATCAGCACTTTCAATAAAATTGTATTTAATTAAGGTGGTAAACTATTTTGATTAGTATTACCTCTGATAATATCCTTAACTTTATTCTGCCCTTTCAATCAGGAATTAATGGTTGTATCATTTCGCCATTTGAACCAGTGTTGTCTCTAGATCTCCTTACATTTGTTTTCACCTCTAAACAGTCAACTTAAATTACAAGATTCTTGAAAAAATATCTTTGGGACATGTAACAAATTTCTTCATCTATATATTTATAGTTTCTTTGTGTGTCTTAGTTTATAAATAAATGACTGCCAGTTATGACAGAATATAATTTGATCTTTCAATATTAAAGGAAACAGTATGAATTATTTGGAGATAAGTAATCACAATTTGCATACAATGTCCTCTGATTCGAAAACAATGGCTGCGATACAAGATCTACACACAATTTACTAAACAATCGTCTTGATATAATATTCTGTGACGCTGATGTTGAGGTTGATAAACAGGTCAGTAAGTGAGCCATTGACAAAGGTGAATGAGGGGGATTTATTGTTTATCATACATTAAATTTGGACAGGAAAATTTTTCATGGGGAAAAAAGTCATGGGACACACCTGCACAGGGGGGAAAACATCAAGTCATCATATACACAGAAAAATTCATGAAGTTGCTTCACACACTAAAATGAATCCAAGACACTCAGACAAATTATGCATATGGAATTGCCGACAAAGAGAAGTTGTGGCACACACAGAACTCGCCCTTACATACAAAGTCTGTGAGCTTAGACATATATATATATACCTCATTCTATAAATAAATCCGTAATGACCTACAGCTACATACGGTAGCTTCATTAGGTCAATCCACAGTAAGATAGGCTGTCTATGTACAAATAAATCTGTAAGCAATAACAGAAAACAAAACAATAGGCTTAAAAATTTAACAGGAAATACCATCAAGTATACATATATATATATATATATATATGCTATATAGACCAATCTGATATAAGATTGTATCTTAATAAAATGGAGTAAAAATACTTTCTTAACCTTACATAAGCACTGGTAAGTAGTTATCCCTTGTTATAACTTTGTAAAAAGTTCAATTATAAACAAAAATAATATTCAAAAGATCAGTAGCATGAACTTCAAATACTAAATGTCACAGTTCATGGAAATTTCATGACTTTTAGCCGATCTATTTTGAATGTCGGTCACACACTGAATATCACATAACAACCTTCAGTCAAAAAGGTCATAGTGACTATCACATTACGACCTTTGATCGCTGAAAGTCACAATGACCTTCACATAATAACCTTCAGTCACTAAAGGTCAAGGTGTCCTTTACATCATAACAATTTTCAGTTGCTGAAGGTCACAAAGACATCACATGATGACCTAGCCTTGAGCCACTGAATTTGAAGGTCCCAATGACATCACATATGTGATCTTGGTTACAGTAATCATTATGTATTTGACCTTCAGTTATTGAAAGTTTCAGTGACCATCACAATTTTGATTTGAAAACTGACTTTATTACATTAAATTGACTGTAAAAAGTGACCACAATGAATACTGTATGAATGCTATTCTGGCATTCAAATATCAGTTCAAACTTTTTACTTCAACGCAGGTTTTTAAAATAGCTGCATTAAAATACTGTAGTTTTACCTCAAAGTACTGCTGTGATTAAGAAATATGCAACAAGTATAAGGGAAGAGAATTAAAAGACAATAACATTTCTTACCTGTGGACTGACACAATAAAAGGTGATAAAGATGACCAGAAAGACTTGGTAGATGTCTACACACCCATATACTTATACACAGGCCCTGCCATGTACATCCAACAAGGCCCTGACCATGTATACATACACCTCATTTACATATTAAATGGCATATGTATACAAAACTCATTTACATGTAAATAAGCCTCACCAAAGTATGGGGCATACCTAGAACGTATTTACCCTGGGAAAGACCCTGCCAATGTATACATACACACATTAACAATAACATCAGAGAGCTTACTTTGATTTAATTCGCATCCTACTCAACAGCTAAACTGATGTTAATTAAAGGGTCACTGAAATCTAAGATAACACTTGCTATATATATATAATAGTCACCAAATTCAGAGATCTCATCATTGTAGAACAAAATCAAACGTATTTGTATGAAAGTAATGCCATTCATATTTCATTCCAATATACCTTTATCTGTAAAGTGACATTCCTTTTACAAAACACAACTAATCTTTAATCAGCTGTGAGAATCTTCTACCATCATTTATAACAGACCCTATATGCACATCTTATATAGGTCCTGTGTATGTGTACATTTACTTAAAAATAGGCCCCATGTATGTATACATGAACAGCATTTACATATAAATAGGCCCTTTGTATGCATACATGAACGCCTTTTGCGAATAGGCCCTTTGTATGTATACATGAATGCCATTTACGAATAGGCCCTTTGTATGTATACATGAAAACCTTATAAATAGGCCCTTTGCATGTATACATGAAAACCTTATAAATAGGCCGTGTGAATCGTACAATGTATACATAGCTTATAATCAAGCAAGGTAGGCCTGTAATGTATGAATAAAAGAGGTTAGTTATGAATTTATTGTCATTCCAAGGTTTGTACCTACATATGCGACATACATCACAAGATAGGAGGGTCTCACTTCACTCACTTAAATTACTCACCAACTCAACATTCACACCTTCTCACTTATATCTCACTTACATACTTTGATTTAGAAAGTATAACCTGGTACTGTTTTTTATCATCGAAAAATGCCGGAAATTTCATTTTCATAAAAACAAAACCTTCATTTAAGTCTGGCTTTAAGCAATCTTAATGTCATGACCATTAAATCATTACTGCCATGATCTCATACCAATTCATTAAAACAATCTAGGTTCAAAACCAATTATCAACTGCGTCATGAGTTTTATATTGAAAAAACACAAACATACACCTGGTAATACACATCATTTTCCGTCAGCTGTTTGAATATGTGTACTGATGAAGAGGTAAGTTTACAAATGAGCTTAAGATCACAGCTTCAATAATTATGCCTTATTAAAACTTCCATATACAGATGTATTAAAGACTTTTTTCAGTCTTTACACCTCGATAAAAGAAAACATTTTTATATAAGATTGCTTCCCCCTTTTTCACTTCTACCATTGTAAATTATGGATAAACACCTAAATAATATTTTAAAGTATCATAAGTAAAAGTATTAATTTTTCACTCTATGAATCAATCATAAATTTAGCATTATGGACAAAAAATTATAGCCAAAACAAACTTGTTTTATGTTGAAGATCAAATGGATGTCACAGTAACCTACTTTTGGTATATTATACAGCATGTCAATCTGAGGTGAACATCACTTTCAGTGACAAGGCAATTGAGCTATGACGTGAATATATATTAATAAATAGACTACATTAAAAAATCTGTTCCCTTCAGTTTATCATTGAACATACCATTGAGCTGTGACCATAAGACCCTGTGGTATATAACACTAGTTGTCATTGTGCTATAAAGGTAACCTGGAGAATTCAGTTTAGATACAGGAGGTAGGATCTCGCCATTTTAATTATCTCTTACGTATACACACATGCATATTCCTCCATAACTTATATAATACACAGGAAGTTTTAACCCAGTTATAACCTACATATATTAGTTTGGGACATTATTTCCTTCCTTCTCATCTATTCATACACCACACCGAAATTCATAAAAATGCCCTCGTATCTAAAATCACACACGTGTCCTCCATCCAAAATATATCCTCCTCCCACTCCCTGCATCAGTCACAGGGGACGCAGATCATTTCCTCTTAGAGGCCACCTGCTTATACATAATTGGCAGAAACAGTACTAGTACATTCCTCTTGGAGGCAATATTTCATCATAATTTAGAGAATGGGAATCCATAGTTCTTGGGACACACTTCAGCACAGTCTGTAGCAGCAGCACAAGTTTTCACCAGTCTGCTATATGAAGCACAAGTCAAATGGCTCAGTCTCCTAAAATGTCTTTCACATTCTTTTTTTGGTGTAATTTATTAACACTTTCAATTAGAATTGCCTTTATCATGAAGCATTGTTTATATGTGAGCTGAAGCAGAGTCACCAGACCGTAAAGGCTTGTATAACAATAGAGTACCAGCTCTAGCTAGACGGGCCGTCACACAAACCAATACAGATAAAGCCTTAGCTTGGTCTGGGGTATACAGTACAGACAGTACGAGCCCTAGACAAGACAGGCATTACCAGTCCCAGCCAGACCAGGAGTACTCTGGCAAATACAGACCAACACGGAGTACACATGAGCCCTAGACAAGACAGGCATTACCAGTCCCAGCCAGACCAGGAGTACTCTGGCAAATACAGACCAACACGGAGTACAAACGAACCCTAGACAAGACAGGCATTACCAGTCCCAGCCAGACCAGGAGTACTCTGGCTAATACAGACCAACACGGAGTACAAACGAACCCTAGACAAGACAGGCATTACCAGTCCCAGCCAGACCAGGAGTACTCTGGTTAATACAGACCAACACAGAGTACACACGAGCCCTAGACAAGACAGGCATTACCAGTCCCAGCCAGACCAGGAGTACTCTGGCAAATACAGACCAACACGGAGTACACACGAGCCCTAGACAAGACAGGCATTACCAGTCCCAGCCAGACCAGGAGTACTCTGGTTAATACAGACCAACACGGAGTACACACGAGCCCTAGACAAGACAGGCATTACCAGTTCCAGTCAGACCAGGAGTACTCTGGCTAATGCAGACCAACACGGAGTACACACGAGCCCTAGTTGTGTTCCAGTCGATAACACTAGATCTGTAGAAATAGTCCCGCGAATAGACTAGTAGGAAATAGATCGGCCCAAACAGGCAGACAATACAGTCAGGAATGTACTGCTTCTCTATAGTTCATCCTCACTTAATTAGGAGCTCTACATGTGGAGGAGTCCAGGGTCAAGTTTCTCTTGGTATCGAGGCTTCTGTTTATATATTAGTTCAGCTTTAACAGTGCCTTCCAACGCTTCTTACTAATACAGACCCCCTTAGTCTATTTCACCTCCGACATGTCACTCGTGACAGCACAAAAGTCTGGCCGTACACAGTCACTCTGACGAGGGAAATCTCCACTCCATATCACAGATATATAATCCTCCTTCCATCCTCTAGGAACCGTGCAGCAGGTGATCAAAGCTAACCACTATGGCAACGTTCTGGCAACACTACAGGGTATATATTAATTATGTGCCGAAGAGAAGAAGAACTGTGGGTACTGACTGTTGATCGGTGTTTTAGGAGAAGCACAGAAATACATTAAGTCCAAGTCCTCCGACTGTGATTGATTAAGTGTTGGCTCCGACGCACTCCTACGTAACTTACGTAAAGATAATACAATAGATTCCATCACAGACAAAATCTGAAAAAGAAAGAAAATGTCAAGACCTGGGAAGAAAAAACAATGTTATCACATTGCAAAATCCAGAGACAAACACATAGAATAATGCTGGAGGAAACAGTAATTTTGTATTTTTGATTAAGTTTCCATGGTAACATAAAACAAGAGATCCCAGAGGGATCTTGGCGCCCACCAAAGTATGATCTACATCTGACAATGGAAAGAGGGATCTTTTCTCTGCTTTTCAAATTTTTTCAAACATATAACATATATGAAATATGAAACAGATCACTTCATTACTTTTTAAGAAATAGCAGTTACAAACTTCAACTATCAAAATCCAAGATGGCTACCTGTCGGCCATCTTGTTGACCAATCGGTCCCAAAATGCAATATGCACAACTAGGGCCCTAGGGGAACCTTCATATGAAATTTGAGAGAGACCCCTTCAGTTATTTCTGGGAAATAGCCCTAACAAACTTTAACTATCAAGATACAAGATGGCGGCCTGGCGGCCATCTTATTGACCGATCCATCCCAAAATACATTATGCACAACTAAGGCCCTAGGGGAACCTACAAATGAAATTTGAAAGAGATCCCTTCAGTTTTTTCTGAGAAATAGCGGTAACAAACTTTAACTATCACAATCCAAGATGGCTACCTGGCGGCCATCTTGTTGACCGATCGGTCCCAAAATGCAATATGCACAACTTGGAATGGGCCCTAGGGGAACCTAGATATGAAATTTGAGAGAGATTGCTTCAGTACTTTCTGAGAAAAAGCGATAACAAACTTCAATTGTCAAAATCCAAGATGGCTGCCTGGCGGCCATCTTGTTGACTGATCGGTCCCAAAATGCAATATGCACAACTAGGGCCCTAGGGGAACCTACATATGAAATTTGAGAGGGATCCCTTCAGTACTTTCTGAGAAATAGCGGTAACAAACTTTAACTATCAAAATCCAAGATGGCTACCTGTTGGCCATCTTGTTGACCGATCGGTCCCAAAATGCATTATGCACAACTAGGGCCCTAGGGGAACCTACATATAAAATTTGAGAGAGATCCCTTCAGGACTTTCTGAGAAATAGCGGTAACAAACTTTAACTATCAAAATCCAAGATGGCAGCCTGGCGGCCATCTTGTCGACCGATCTGTCCCAAAATGCAATATGCACAACTAGGGCCCTAGAGGAACCTACATATGAAATTTGAGAGAGATTGCTTCAGTACTTTCTGAGAAATAGCGGTAACAAACTTTAACTATCAAAATCCAAGATGGCGGCCTGGCGTCCATCTTGTTCACCGATCGGTCCCAAAATGCAATATGCACAACTAGGGCCCTAGAGGAACCTACATATGAAATTTGAGAATGATCCCTTCAGCCCTTTCGGAAAAATAGCGGTAACAAGAAATGTTAACGGACGGAAGGACGGACGGACGGACGGACGACGGACCACGGACGAAAAGTGATTTGAATAGCCCACCATCTGATGATGATGGGCTAAAAACAGAAACACAATTTGACCTGTGCATAATTATAAAAAACTACTTGGCTTTATAGACTTCTTTTTCCTTGTGCCTTGGGTGGTCTTTATAGACAGATTTGAAGGTGAAGACATGTCAAAATTATATGTTCAGTCAAAGTTTCAACATTTATCAACATAATTATACATGGTGAATTAGATATGTACTTGTTTTTTCTTTACAGAGAGAATTGTTCTTAATACAGGGACATGGAAATCATAATTCTCAACACTTGGAACATTATATATCAATGTCGATCCTGAAATAGCATATTACCTGTGGAAACAATGGTCTCTGCTCGCGGTCAAATTTACAGCACTCCTGCATCAGCATCCTGTAGCGTTTGGGTGTGTCTGACCGCGTCTTGGAAACATCAGGCTTCAGGTAGCCCTTACCAACCATGAACAGGATCTGCAGGACAAAAAGACAATCATCATTAATGTCACATTCATTATTATGTAATTCAAAGTCTAAATGTTTAAATCCATGTAAGTATTTTCAAACGCTCAATTTATGTTATACACATTTTTTTCAACTTGATATTGCTATCAATAAAACATTTGAATAAAGAAATCCAAAACGCTGAAAAATAGCGTAATTAAAATGACATTGCAATGCAATGTTTGTCATAGTTTGAAACCGCATATTTTGACTGTCGATCGTGACCAGCCTTGGATGAGTCAAATACCCTGTATTCCTCAGCTATTGACCTGGTCCCCTACTTTTCGAGTTATAGGGGTTTTACTGTACATGTATATTAAACTTACCTGGTCTTTGTTATCTATATTAGAGTAGGGTAGCTGACCCGTCATCAGTTCGTATAGAACAATGCTATATGTACAACTTACCTGGTCTTTGTTATTTATATTAGAGTAGGGTAGCTGACCCATCATCAGTTCGTATAGAACAATGCCATATGTATAACTTACCTGGTCTTTGTTATTTATATTAGAGTAGGGTTGCTGACCCGTCATCAGTTCGTATAGAACAATGCCATATGTATAACTTACCTGGTCTTTGTTATTGATATTAGAGAAGGGCTGCTGACCCGTCATCAGTTCGTATAGAACAATGCCACATGTATAACTTATCTGGTCTTTGTTATTTATGTAATGGATAATTTCCGAAAACCTGTCCATTATTAGAGAGAATGGATAGTACCGAGCCCGCAGGGCGAGGTACAATCCATTCTCTCTAATAATGGACAGTTTGAGGAATTTATCCTACTTAAAACCCATCATACCACTACTCACTACCTTGCGTACCCTGTTTGAGAAATGGGACATCCCATTTCAGGAATTGCACAGGTGTTCACTCACCTGTGACAAATAATGGACTAACAATGTTGAGATGCATGCACAGTCATTTAGTTTTACACCTTTGGAGGTACAACAGTGTTTTTGAACATGTCGGATAGTGATATTTTCCTTACTCGGCCATCATTTACATGTAGGGATGTACGCAGCTGTGATTCAGATTGTTTGCCTGTTTGAAGTGACCTATTTATTCGCACAAGGACAGGTGCATTGTCTAACTTTACATCAAATACATACAAGCAAGGTGAGTTTTCGCTACAATTTAAACATAACTGTTTTTCCTAAAAAAAATCTACCATACGCATGTTATAGATATGATAAAAAAAAACCATATCTGATTGCTATAATAGCATTGCACTGGAATACAATGAAACCTGTCTAATCCGACACCACGTGGGTGTTTGGTCAGATTATTCAGGGTGTAGGAAAGTCAGATACTGTTGTATACTATTGTTGCTATTGTTGAATACGGAACAGTTACAGATAGGATAGGGAAAGCAGGTGTCAGATTAGACAGGTTTTGCTCTTAAGTATATTATGTTTAACCATAATCATCAGATTATATGTTATAAGGGTTGTGAGATATCTGATCTAAAAGACTGCATATTATCCCACCTCAGTCAAGAATCTAGAGTTCCTATTCCTCGTCAATTACAAGTTTTAACAAGAGATCCCAGAGGGATCTTGGCGCCCACCAAAGATTGATCTATGTCTGACAAATGAAAGAGGGATCTTTTCTCTGCTTTTCAAACTTACACTTCTTTTTTCTGCTTTTCAAACTTTAAACTATCAAAATCCAAGATGGTGGTCGCAAAATGCAATAGGCAGAACTAGGGTCCTAGAGGAACCTACATATGATATTTGAGAACAATCCCTTCAATACTTTCTGAGAAATAGCGGTAACAAACTTTAACTATCAAAATCCAAGATGGCTACCGGTCGGCCATTTTGTTGACCGATCAGTCCCAAAATGCAATATGCACAACTGAGGTCCTAGGGGAACCTACATATGAAATTCGAGAAAGATCCCTTCAGTGCTTTCTGAGAAATAGCGGTAACAAACTTTAACTATCAAAATCTAAGATGGCTACCTGGCGGCCATCTTGTTGACTGATCAGTCCCAAAATGCAATATGCACAACTGGGGTCCTAGGGAAACCTACATATGAAATTTGAGAAAGATCCCTTCAGTGCTTTCTGAGAAATAGCGGTAACAAACTTTAACTATCAAAATCCAAGATGGCTACCTGGCGGCCATCTTGTTGACTGATCAGTCCCAAAATGCAATATGCACTACTAGGGTCCTAGGGGAACCTACATATGAAATTTGAGAACAATCCCTTCAATACTTTCTGAGAAATAGCCGTAACAAACTTTAACTATCAAAATCCAAGATGGCTGCTGGTCAGCCATCTTGTTGACCGATCAGTCCCAAAATGCAATATGCAGAACTAGGGTCCTAGAGGAACCTACATATGAAATTTGAGAACAATCCCTTAAATACTTTCTGAGAAATAGCGGTAACAAACTTTAACTATCAAAATCCAAGATGGCCACCGGTCGGCCATCTTGTTGACCGATCAGTCCCAAAATGCAATATGCACAACTGGGGTCCTAGGGGAACCTACATATGAAATTTGAGAAAGATCCCTTCAATACTTTATGAGAAATAGCGGTAACAAACTTTAACTATCAAAATCCAAGATGGCTGCCTGGCGGCCATCTTGTTGACCGATCAGTCCCAAAATACAATATGCACACTAGGGTCCTAGGGGAACCTACATATGAAATTTGAGAAAGATCCCTTCAGTGCTTTCTGAGAAATAGCGGTAACAAACTTTAACTATCAAAATCCAAGATGGCGGCTGGTCGGCCATCTTGTTGACCGATCAGTCCCAAAAATGCAATATGCACAACTAGGGTCCTAGGGGAACCTACATATGAAATTTGAGAAAGATCCCTTCAGTACTTTCTGAGAAATAGCGGTAACAAACTTTAACTATCAAAATCCAAGATGGCTGCCTGGCGGCCATCTTGCTGACCGATCAGTCCCAAAATACAATATGCACAACTAGGGTCCTAGGGGAACCTACATATGAAATTTGAGAAAGATCCCTTCAGTACTTTTAGAGAAATAGCGGTAACAAGAATTGTTAACGGACGGACGGACGGACGGAAGGACGGACGGACGGAAGGACGGACGGACGGACGGACGGAAGGACGGACGGACGGAAGGACGGACGGACGGACGACGGACCACGGACGAAAGGCGATTTGAATAGCCCACCATCTGATGATGGTGGGCTAAAAAGATATAACAAATAATAATGCAAGAATCTAATTATGTTTTTTTTTTATTTTCAGAACAGTAACAGCTAGGAAGGGGAAGTAATAATTTCGATGAAGGAGTGAACTTAAATGTAAAATTTTGGATAGTCAAATAAACATGTTTAGTTTTCCATACAGCAGCGTTTTTTTTCCTTTGTTCAAAATAGACTGTCCATTATTTTGGGGAATAATGGACAGGGGCCCTATAATAATGGACAGTGAGTTACATAATGGACTCCTAGGTGTCCATTATGTAATATAATGGTCATATACAACAAAGGAAACTTTACTAGCTGGGTTTTAAATTAGAGTAGGGTAGCTGACCCATCATCAGTTCGTATAGAACAATGCCATATGTATAACTTATCTGGTCTTTGTTATTTATATTAGAGTAGGGTAGCTGACCCATTATCAGTTCGTATAGAACAATGCCATATGTATAACTTACCTGGTCTTTGTTATTCATATTAGAGTAGGGCTGCTGACCCATCATCAGTTCGTATAAAACAATGCCATATGTATAACTTATCTGGTCTTTGTAATTTATATTAGAGTAGGGTAGCTGACCCATCATCAGTTCGTATAGAACAATGCCATATGTATAACTTACCTGGTCTTTGTTATTTATATTAGAGTAGGGCAGCTGACCCCTCATCAGTTCGTATAGAACAATGCTATATGTATAACTTACCTGGTCTTTGTTATTTATATTAGAGTAGGGTAGCTGACCCATCATCAGTTCGTATAGAACAATGCCATATGTATAACTTACCTGGTCTTTGTCATTTATATTAGAGTAGGGTAGCTGACCCGTCATCAGTTCGTATAGAACAATGCCATATGTATAATTTACCTGGTCTTTGTCATTTATATTAGAGTAGGGCAGCTGACCCCTCATCAGTTCGTATAGAACAATGCCATATGTATAACTTACCTGGTCTTTGTTATTTATATTAGAGTAGGGTAGCTGACCCGTCATCAGTTCGTATAAAACAATGCCATATGTATAACTTACCTGGTCTTTGTTATTTATATTAGAGTAAGGTTGCTGACCTGTCATCAGTTCGTATAGAACAATGCCATATGTATAACTTACCTGGTCTTTGTTATTTATATTAGAGTAGGGTAGCTGACCCGTCATCAGTTCGTATAGAACAATGCCATATGTATAACTTACCTGGTCTTTGTTATTTATATTAGAGTAGGGCAGCTGACCCGTCATCAGTTCGTATAGAACAATGCTATATGTATAACTTACCTGGTCTTTGTTATTTATATTAGAGTAGGGCTGCTGACCCATCATCAGTTCGTATAGAACAATGCCATATGTATAACTTACCTGGTCTTTGTTATTTATATTAGAGTAGGGTAGCTAACCCGTCATCAGTTCGTATAGAACAATGCCATATGTATAACTTACCTGGTCTTTGTTATTTATATTAGAGTAGGGCAGCTGACCCCTCATCAGTTCGTATAGAACAATGCTATATGTATAACTTACCTGGTCTTTGTTATTTATATTAGAGTAGGGTAGCTGACCCGTCATCAGTTCGTATAGAACAATGCCATATGTATAATTACCTGGTCTTTGTTATTTATATTAGAGTAGGGTAGCTGACCCATCATCAGTTCGTATAGAACAATGCCATATGTATAACTTACCTGGTCTTTGTTATTTATATTAGAGTAGGGTAGCTGACCCATCATCAGTTCGTATAGAACAATGCTATATGTATAACTTACCTGGTCTTTATTATTTATATTAGAGAAGGGCTGCTGACCCGTCATCAGTTTGTATAGAACAATGCCATATGTATAACTTACCTGGTCTTTGTTATTTATATTAGAGTAGGGCAGCTGACCCCTCATCAGTTCGTATAGAACAATGCTATATGTATAACTTACCTGGTCTTTGTTATTTATATTAAGAGTAAGGTTGCTGACCCATCATCAGTTCGTATAGAACAATGCCATATGTATAACTTACCTGGTCTTTGTTATTTATATTAGAGTAGGGTAGCTGACCCCTCATCAGTTCGTATAGAACAATGCTATATGTATAACTTACCTGGTCTTTGTTATTGATATTAGAGAAGGGCTGCTGACCCGTCATCAGTTCGTATAGAACAATGCCATATGTATAACTTACCTGGTCTTTGTTATTTATATTAGAGTAGGGTAGCTGACCCGTCATCAGTTCGTATAGAACAATGCCATATGTATAACTTACCTGGTCTTTGTTATTTATATTAGAGTAGGGTAGCTGACCCGTCATCAGTTCGTATAGAACAATGCTATATGTATAACTTATCTGGTCTTTGTTATTGATATTAGAGAAGGGCTGCTGACCCGTCATCAGTTCGTATAGAACAATGCCATATGTATAACTTACCTGGTCTTTGTTATTTATATTAGAGTAGGGTAGCTGACCCGTCATCAGTTCGTATAGAACAATGCCATATGTATAACTTACCTGGTCTTTGTTATTTATATTAGAGTAGGGTAGCTGACCCGTCATCAGTTCGTATAGAACAATGCCATATGTATAACTTACCTGGTCTTTGTTATTGATATTAGAGAAGGGCTGCTGACCCGTCATCAGTTCGTATAGAACAATGCCATATGTATAACTTACCTGGTCTTTGTCATTGATATTAGAGTAGGGTAGCTGACCCGTCATCAGTTCGTATAGAACAATGCCATATGTATAACTTACCTGGTCTTTGTTATTTATATTAGAGTAGGGTAGCTGACCCGTCATCAGTTCGTATAGAACAATGCCATATGCGTAGACGTCCGACTGGTTTGTGTAGGGGTTGGCTTCTTTCATTCGTATCACTTCTGGCGCCTACAAAAAGTTTAAAAACCATCATCAATTTGAACAATAATATTGGTATGTTTTTTCACTCCATTTTTTTTTTAATTTAAATTTTTTGAAGAGCAATCTCTGTGGTTTCATTTTAATTATAAATAGCATACTTGTATCATCTAAATATTGTGTAACCCTGATCCTACAGCTTAACATTAATAGTACACTTAACATCATCTTATGAACTATTTGATTAAAGTTATTATATGTGCTGTTATTTTCATACTCATGGATCTAGATAAGCTTCCAATATGGAATTCATCACCAAAAGTTACAAACACCTTCAGAATTACAGTAATTTCGATGCATAGCTCTCAATTTTACAACTACAAATGAGAGGTGAAAATAATTTTTGGCAAGATCTATAGGGAAGTGAATTGAGCACATACAGTCAGAACATGAAGTGAAATTGTGATCAACAAATTCATTTCACATCTTTATATTGTAAAGTGATTTTTGTATTTATGTTTTCATCTAAATACACATAAAACGTAAAAACAACAATTTTAAAGGTAGTGGGCCTGTAAGTAATCCACAAACAAATCCACAAGAAGTGTACACACCATCCATAGTATAGACCCCGTGGGCTGCTGGAACTGGTGAGAACCACTCCATCGCGTTTTTACTGTCGCCAGACCAAAGTCACCTATTTTTACCGTCAAATTATCTGTTAAAAATATATCTGGAAAATGGTTAAGGCAAATAGACATCAAAAGTTACAATACTTCAAATCTACAGCATACATGATATAGAGAAACCATGCCACAATGAGATGATAATGTCCTGATTTGTCAATTACACTTTCAGAATTTCAGTTTTACACTAAAAGAGATAATTAGATTTACAGCGAGTGAACCGAAAGCTGCCTACCAGCTACGGTTCACTTGTACAGGTGTACTGTGTATCGACACAAGGCAGTGTGCAAACATCTATTTATAGCGCAAGGTTACATCACCTACTCACTGGACTGTATCGTGGGATGGGAAATGTCACACTTTCAAAAAAGAAATGGCTGACGAAGCGTTTGAGAGATTTTGATGGTAGCAGATGTCGAAACCCACAAAAAGAAGTTCAACTGGTAGATTTTACACGTCCGGTCAACCAACAGAATATGGTTTGAGGAAAAGTATTAACGACATGTACACATAAGATTTGACTCTGTCACAAATAAGTGATCGCACGGGTTTGTCAAAGTTGGGATGTCGAAACCCACGAAAAGAAGTTCAACTGGTAGATTTTACACATCCGGTCAACCAACAGAATATGGTTTGAGGAAAAGTACTAACGACATGTACACATTAGATTTGACTCTGTCACAAATAAGTGATCGCACGGGTCTATCAAAGTCAGGATGCCATAAAATTGTAAAACTTTTTATAACAAGTGGTTCCCTTGAGCCAAAACGTGCCCAGAATGTGGAAAGAGAGAGAAAGATCACACCAGAAGTAATGGCTTTTATCGAGTATGAGAAAACTGTAAAACCCAGTGTGTACTTTTGTGAAATACAAAGTAAATTACTGTCAGACAATATATTTGATCCAAATAATGTACCATCCGTATCTTTGATAAGTTGTACAGTGAAACGAGACTTGGATATGACATATAAAAACTTGATTCTGTTCCCGTAGAAAGACTGTGACCAGGCTATGAAGATATCGTCACAAATTTTATAGCAACAATGATGGCATTTAAACCTGAACAAATGCACTTCTTCGACGAAGCATCGGTGAAAACGACATCGGCAAATCGTAAATACGACCATGCCCCCACCGGTCGCCAAGCCGTTGAGTTTTAGAGTTACGCAAGTAATAAAATACTAACGGTAAACGTGTGTTGTAACTATTTTGGACTGATATTTGATGTACTAAATGGCCCATCCAATGCATTTGAGATGATAAAACTTTTTTGCTGATGCGCTACAGGAAACTAATGATTTCGGGAATCCGGTATTTGTCCAGGGAGATGTCCTTGTCCTTGACAATTGTGGCTTTCTTCGTCATATGATGGATCGGAACGGTGTGAAAGTAGTGTATCAGCCACCGTATTCACCTGAGTACAATGTTTTTAAGTCTGTGTTAGGTGAAATGCGACAGAAGCTCAGGCTCAACGCCGAATTTGTTAGGGTATTCCCTGAATTAAGCGTGGTTCAAGCGTTAACAAACATTCCAACGCACCATCTATAGCATTATTACAACTTATGTGGATATGTGTAATCAAAGATTTAACTTTCTATGTTAACTGATTGAAATTTTGTTAATTAGAAATTGTGTGCTCTAGTTTTGATTAACTTGAATTCTGTGGGTCTATCACCTTTATTTTTTAATGTCTGAAAGACGATGTATTAAGATACATTTTCATATAAAAATTGAAATATCACAGCAATATTGTTTTTGTCTTGTATTATTTCATTATTATATTGGCAATTTATCCAAAATGTGACTTCCCATAACAGTGGTCTGCGTTGTGCTATAAATAGCTCCCTGGCTGGATGTGTATATAGATTCAACACCAGTACAACGATACAGGCGAGTCATAGACGATAGACTGTTGAAGTACATGGCGAATACATGCTTTCTGTTCACTCCCTGTAAGTCAACTGTGAACCGACAGACAGACAGACAAGTGGACACTGTCACCTTTCAGCAGAGCTATAATCTAAATATCTTTGTAAAGGATACTGTTTGTCTTCAGATCTCGATGAATAATTGACTTAGCGTGTAGATAACTGAAAAGTAATGCAATTCAAACATGAATACAATTCAATCATGAATACATTTTTCAATCATGACTACAATTCAATTCAATTATTAATACATCTCAGATATACAAATATCACATTTTGAAAATGAATAAAGGTGAAAAACCTTTCGACTACACCATGTAATAGTGTATTCAAAGGTTTCTTCACACTTTTTCAAGATTAGGTTCATGAAATCTTATATTTTGAAAATACCCAAATGTACCATGTATTGACAACTATTAAAGAAGTAATTCTATTGATAAGTAAAATGTTCACTAATAACAAAGCAAAGCCTATCAGGTTTAATTGATGCAATCCATTAGTTCCCCTTAGCATTTTAAAGTATATTTTGAATACAGAGTTATTCCCCTTGGCATTTTAAAGTATATTTTGAATACAGAGTTATTGCCCACCGATATGGTGCCTATGTACTTACTCCATGCCCTGTGCTGTCTGTCGCGAGATTTCCATCAGTGTTACCATTTCAAAGCGATTTTCTGTGATGTGTAAATGTTTGTAGAGACTTGAACCCTCACACCACTGTGTGATGATAGCTAGCTGAGGCCGTGAGGTCCAGCCGGAGAACAGGAGTATATTCATATGACTTGTTTTTCTGAAAAAGGCAAAAATATATATTTAAAGTAAATAAAGGAATATTTGATACTAATACATTTGGGTGATAAACTGGTTAGAAATAAAGAATCTTGCATGTGTAATAACGTAATACATCCAAGATTCCAACCCCGAGCTTTGTCTATATTTCTATTTATACTAGATAAGTCATAAAATGATTGAACATGTTTAATGAACTTTATTTAACGTAGTCACCCATGTAAGATCGTTGATTTTCAACAAAAAAGAATAAACTGGTTTTGTGATATAAGTCAATCTTCTAATTTCTAATTTATGAATTTAAGAATAGTGCTATCTATAAGAATCTGGTCAAAATTTCTCCAGACAAAAGTGCAGACTAAGTCATTATGTAAATTATATAAATATTTTTGACTTAAGTTTGTTTTGAGAAATTGTGCCAGTCTCAGAACAACTTTATAGACGACTACTGGGTGTCCAAGACTCCTAATTGATGAATCTAGCCTATAAAACCCTTACCTTAAAACCGCTACTTCATTTTTGAAAGCCTTTAGTTGTTGAGGTGTTGGGTCTGTGACGTTGAGTCGTTTGATGGCTACATGGCCGTGGTAATACCCCCTATACACCGTCCCGAACGAGCCCGACCCTATCCGGGGACCCATTTGGATATCTTCTGCAGGAATCTCCCAGTCCTCATTCGAGTCTCTTCTGTGGCGCTGTGGACACAAGCATCGACAATGAATACAAATTCTACTTTCTTAATAGTGAAGATTGAAATACATCCTATGTCTCTTGTGAAACTGTGTACAGTATTTTGTGTATTAACAGATTTTGTGTTTGCATATTACAGAGTTATCTGCCCTTGCAGGTAGGTATCGATTGTGACGTCGTGTTTTCGAGCGTAACGTCATACTTTTCGGAGAAATGGCATGAATTTCGCTCACAAAATAATGACGTAACAATCGATGCCTACCCGCAGGGGAGCTAACTCTGTAATATGCAAAGACGGAATATCTGGTATATACTGGCTGGCTGGCTGGCATGAAAGCCTCAACCTGTCAATAAAAGCAACCTTTCTATAGTAACAGTCTCCCCTTCAGTGGTCCTTATAGACAGGTTTGACTTATTACAAGAATTTATGACTACAGAGATCAGAAGTTTTTCTAAACATTTTCCTCAGCCTGTAAAGTGTGGTTTATATGTTATGATATTGTCACAGGAGTACTTACACAACGATTGCACTACAACAATCAATTACAGGTTGATTTTTCCATTTGCATTTTTACAAAGTTGTCAATGTAATGATATTTGTTCCACAACTTTTAAGTATATATGCTGTGTATACGTCCGTCGTACCGTATTGGTCATCGAAACATCACATATGAAATATTCACTGGTTGTGAACATTATCATTACGCAAAGAATTTATCTAGAAATAGAACTAGAACTAGACTTCTGATGGTAGGCTCTTGAATTTGTGGGAGAACTTGGCTTACTTACCTTGATCCTTCTGTCCACATTAGTGGAACTAGAATTGTGATGATGAGGCCTTAAGTTGTAGGAGTGTTTGGAGTACTTAACCGAATTCTACGGTCCACATCAGTGGAACTAGACCTGTAATGGTGGGCTCCTTAAGTTGTAGGAGAGTTTAGAGTATTTAACCGAATTCTACGGTCCACATCAGTGGAACTAAACTTCTGATGCTGGGCTCCTTAAGTTGTAGGAGAGTTTGGAGTACTTACCCGAATTCTACGGTCCAAATCAGTGGAACTAGACCTGTGATGGTGGGCTCCTTAAGTTGTAGGAGAGTTTGAAGTACTTAGCCGATTTCTACGGTCCACATCAGTGGAACTAAACTTCTGATGGTGGGCTATTTAAGTTGTAGCAGAGTTTGGAGTACTTAACCGAATTCTACGGTCCACATCAGTGGAACTAGACCTGTAATGGTGGGCTCCTGAATTTGTGGGAGAGTTTGGAGTACTTACCCGAATTCTACGGTCCACATCAGTGGAACTAGACTTCTGATGGTGGGCTCCTGAATTTGTGGGGGAGTCCGGCGTACTGTTAGGAGGACTGTGAGCGGAATGGTTCACACGGATAATGGGCTCTGAAGTAAATAGAAATATGTCACCTTAATACACAGAGGATTGATCTGATGGAAATAAATGATTAATCACATCCATCAACATGTTACACAAACTATGAACTGGACAATTTATTGCCTGGACGATGTGAATGAACTTTGTGAAAAAGGAAAACCAAACCAGACTTTTTGAAATTATTACTGTGTAACACAAAAAGTTTGTTGCATGGAATCTTTCGTTATTTTCATGGTTAATGTGAAAACATGATTATGGATAAAATTTTATGCTACCCTGTTTTACCTCTGCATTAAAGGCCCACTACAGTTCCGAAACGGCTTTAAATTTTTAAAATGGGAATGCAAAACAAGATCGATAATTTTGTAGAGCCGCAAAAATTATTAACTTACCGTTAATACTATATTTATCATCACCTTCTGAACGATTTGATTAAAATAAATAAAATGTTTATTTTCATAACGCGGGTCGTATTATGTTTCCCGCCGTCGTCCTAAATACCGGGCGGTAGTTGACTATCACTGCGCCAGACGGCAAAACAGCGAATTGACTCTCCATTGTTTTCATATATTACGCAGGAAATCTTGCATATGTTTGGTGTCGTAACCTTATTTTAGGTCATCAGTACGCATTTTCTGATGTTATTAATGGGTTTTTAAGAAACCTTTATATTTTGCTCCGGAAAGGTAATTGGCCTTTAACAAAATTTGACCTTGGAATTTAATAATTTGGAAAACCAGGATATTTAATCTTTTATTAAACAAAAAGGGTTTTTTTGGAGGTATTTTTTTTGAGTAGGTTTAATCCTAGATTTTGATTACTTTACATACCTGTTGCCGTTACTATAGCAGGATTTACGTAACGATCAAAGCCCTGTAAAACAACAAGCATAAGCCGTGAGAATTCACACATTTCAGTTATTTTTATAACAAACTGTTACAAACATGTAAGTATAGAGGTTATCTGTACTACAAATCTGTTAATGCTAAAGAAGCATATATATGTCTATATTAGATACAGTATGATACAAAGTCTACAGTTATATACATATCATACTCACAAGCACTCTCCAGACTTTATCGTGGAAATTTCCACAGCGGGTAGCTTACACAAAACATGCAGTCATTCACTCGCCAAAATTCTCCCCAACATGTGTTAATTAGTAATTTCTATATGTTGTAATTATGGAGGTACACTGATTTTTAATGACAAAAGGATTTAGACATCAGACATTGCCTATACAAATCTCTCCCTATATTGATTGCTGTGATAACCTCAATATAACACACCTATCAAAATTACAAATTTACCCACAAATAACAGTCGCTAGAATTCAATCATCAGTTATACAAGCACAGTCAAACCTGTCTATAAAGACCACCCATGTGACCAATAGAAATAGTCTTTACATAAAAAATAGGTCAAATTGTGTTGAAATTGGCCTTAAGGGACCCTTAGAATGTTGTCTTATCAAGCAAGTGGCCTTTATACAGAGGTGGTCACTTAGGCAGGTTTGACCCCATCAGTCTATCATTGTATTGATTATCATTTGAATTCGAAACACCCCTTTCCTTTCATGAATGGAAGTAATCTAAAGAAAATTAATGGATATCTACCCCTTGACTAGGACAGATAAATATCTACCCCTTGACTAGGACAGATGAATATCCACCCCTTGACTAAGACAGATGAATATCTACCCCCTGACTAGGACAGATGAATATTTCCCCCCTGACTAGGACAGATGAATATCTACCCCCTGACTAGGACAGATGAATATCTACCCCTTGACTAGGACGGATGAATGTCTACCCCTTGACTAAGACAGATGAATATCTACCCCTGACTAGGAAATATAGATATCTACCCCCGGACTAAGACAGATGAATATCTACCCCCTGACTAAGACAGATAATTATCTACCCCCTGACTAGAACAGATGAATATCTACCCCTTGATTAGGACAGATGAATATCTACCCCTAGACGAGGACAGATGAATATCTACGCCCTGACTAATACAGATGAATATCTACAACTTGACTAGGACAGATGAATATCTACCCCCTGACTAGGACAGATGAATATCTACCCCCTGACTAGGACAGATGAATATCTACCCCCTGACTAGGACAGATGAATATCTACCCCCTGACTAGGACAGATGAATATCTACCCCCTGACTAGGACAGATGAATATCTACCCCCTGACTAAGACAGATGAATATCTACAACCTGACTAGGACAGATGAATATCTACCCCCTGACTAGGACAGATGAATATCTACCCCCTGACTAGGACAGATGAATATCTACCCCCTGACTAGGACAGATGAATATCTACCCCCTGACTAGGACAGATGAATATCTACCCCCTGACTAGGACAGATGAATATCTACCCCCTGACTAAGACAGATGAATATCTACCCCCTGACTAAGGACAGATGAATATCTACCCCCTGACTAGGACAGACTATGAATATCTACCCCCTGACTAAGACAGATAAATATCTACCCCCTGACTAGGACAGATGAATATCTTCCCCCTGACTAGGACAGATGAATATCTACCCCCTGACTAGGACATATAAATATCTACCCCTTGACAAGACAGATGAATATACTACCCCCTGACAGATGAATATCTAGCCCTGACTAGGAATATGAATATCTACGCCCTGACTAGGAATGATGAATATCTACGCCCTGACTAGGAATGATGAATATCTACGCCCTGACTGAATACTCTGATGATGAATATCTACGCCCTGACTCGGAATGATGAATATCTACGCCCTGACTAGGACAGATGAATATCTACCCCCTGACTAGGACAGATGAATATCTACCCCCTGACTAGGACAGATGAATATCTAAGCCCTGACTAGGACAGATGAATATCTACGCCCTGACTAGGACAGATGAATATCTACGCCCTGACTAGGAATGATGAATATCTACGCCCTGACTCGGAATGATGAATATCTACGCCCTGACTCGGAATGATGAATATCTACGCCCTGACTCGGAATGATGAATATCTACGCCCTGACTCGGAATGATGAATATCTACGCCCTGACTCGGAATGATGATGAATATCTACGCCCTGACTCGGAATGATGAATATCTACGCCCTGACTCGGAATGATGAATATCTACGCCCTGACTCGGAATGATGAATATCTACGCCCTGACTAAGACAGATGAATATCTACGCCCTGACTCGGAATGATGAATATCTACGCCCTGACTCGGAATGATGAATATCTACGCCCTGACTAGGAATGATGAATATCTACGCCCTGACTCGGAATGATGAATATCTACGCCCTGACTCGGAATGATGAATATCTACGCCCTGACTCGGAATGATGAATATCTACGCCCTGACTAGGAATGATGAATATCTACGCCCTGACTCGGAATGATGAATATCTACGCCCTGACTAGGACAGATGAATATCTACGCCCTGACTCGGAATGATGAATATCTACGCCCTGACTAGGACAGATGAATATCTACGCCCTGACTAGGACAGATGAATATCTAAGCCCTGACTAGGACAGATGAATATCTACGCCCTGACTCGGAATGATGAATATCTACGCCCTGACTAGGACAGATGAATATCTACGCCCTGACTAGGACAGATGAATATCTACGCCCTGACTCGGAATGATGAATATCTACGCCCTGACTAGGACAGATGAATATCTACGCCCTGACTAGGACAGATGAATATCTACGCCCTGACTCGGAATGATGAATATCTACGCCCTGACTCGGAATGATGAATATCTACGCCCTGACTCGGAATGATGAATATCTACGCCCTGACTAGGAATGATGAATATCTACGCCCTGACTAGGACAGATGAATATCTACGCCCTGACTAGGACAGATGAATATCTAAGCCCTGACTAGGACAGATGAATATCTACGCCCTGACTAGGACAGATGAATATCTACGCCCTGACTAGGAATGATGAATATCTACGCCCTGACTCGGAATGATGAATATCTACGCCCTGACTAGGAATGATGAACATATATTTATTATTTATTGATATATTTCTAAAATGGTGAAAGTTTCTTTTTTATCATAAAGAACAATGATATTGAGTTCTTAATATATATTTAAATTTTCCTTCATTTCAATAGATGCATCCCTTAGGATGAGATTTTCACTGGATCATGATGAATGTGTCCTTATTTTCTAAGTACCTTACAACTAATGTCTGACAAGGACAAGGTGCTTTGGAAAAAAAAGAAGAAGACTATTTTTTCCGATTTTATATTAACTTTGTACCCAATAAAATGATACATGATGATGATTTTCTGTTTATTATAAGGGTGAAGATTTACCTGTAGTTTATTTGACGATGCAATACTTTGAGGGTCAAACACTTCTCCGAACTGTAATTGCCAAACAACAGAAAAAATATGGAGTCACAAGTACGCATGCCTTAATAAAGTACAACAGTTGAGATTGGGGTGCACGTAATAACAGTAGGGAGACAGACCAAAACACAGAAAACATTACTGATCAATGTATCATTGACAAATCACAACTGCATTATGCTTTATAGATGTTCTAAAACCTGTGTTAGTAACAATGCAAGATGTGTTCTTCGTAATCTGTGAGAGAACAAACACTTCACAAAACCTCCGATACTCATTACAAACTACTGTTGAAACTCGTTAATTCACATTAATCTTTTTATAACACTCAGATCTGGTTTCTTTTGCCTTGATCAAACATGATTTAGTCAATCCTTTTATAGTTAGATTGTATGCTAGACTCACACCGATACCATATACCAACTTCTTTTGTCGCTATTAATTTTCGTGATTTTTATTTCAAAACAAATTCATGAATATCAAGATTCGCAGATTTGAAAATTGAATAGAAATTTCTATCTATAAATATGAAATATAATGGGCAAGTAGAAAATATTTATCGATGTAAACGTTTTGCTTATTTACTTTGATTGCTAAGTGCAAGAAAGTTGGTTTATACTACCAGGCATCTATATCTTTATGAAAGTCTCACAAACTTTTTGTATTTAATATAACAAGGTTCAACTGTATTATACTAAATCAAAATAAGATTTTCAATTATATTTTAAAATGTTAATCAATAAATTTATCAAATCAGTTCTTTTGAACGTCATGCCTTTCACAAATTCTACTGACAATATCGTAGATTCGTGTTAATACTTGTCACCATCTATACCATGGTCTATACCATGGTTTAACTACGTATTATGTTACTATTACATGCATAAAACATTGACAGTCTATTTCAATGGTAAAATCTAACTGTACCACATGCTATGTGCGATGAAGTCAACACTTGATGCTCAAGTATCACTTTGAAACTTTTTTCAGCTATTTCTCAGTAATCTTTTTCCATAAAATATCTTCATATTACACACAACAATGAACATCAAACCACTGTGTACATCTATTACAGAAATGTAACATTCATTGAGCAATGAACATAAGACCACTGTGTACATCTATTACAGAAATGTAACATTCATTGAGCAATGAACATCAAACCAATGTGTACATCTATTACAGAAATATAACATTCATTGAGCAATGAACATCAAACCACTGTGTACATCTATTACAGAAATGTAACATTCATTGAGCAGTGAATATCAAACCACTGTGTACATCTATTACAGAAATGTAACATTAATTGAGCAATGAACATAAAACCACTGTGTACAGCTATTACAGAAATGTAACATTCCAACTTTACAACACTGAAACAATACACACATACATAACTTCCCCTTCAACCGTTAACAATATGGCAAGACAATTCAGGAGCTTAAGTCCACCAAATGTTTTGTTAGATAAAGGTCAAAGTTCAAATACAATCTGAATTTATGACAAAATATTGCTACATCCTTTTTCATCCATTAATAATTTTTTTACAGTAGAAAGTTTGAAACATTTACTGAGCAGTACTGACCACCTTCTTTTGAAACATTGCCTCAATTTGGTAATACATGTACCCTATTAAATTAACAACATAAGCAAAAGGGCCCAATTAAGCTTCTTCTTTCAGGTAAAAGGTCAAAATACAGACCTGTTTTAGATCACCTAGATGAATCTAAGATTATATCAAGCATTCCAGTTAGTAATGTGAGAGATATAGCCTAGATATAGAGAGTGCTTTTAGGTGTCATATGTACAGGACACATTACTGTAAATTGCTGGATGGAGAGGTGGACAGAGAGGCATAGAAACCACAGTCAACATCCCCCGGCTCTCACACTGATACAATGGGGGACTGACTTTCCAACCCAACATTGACCAACATTTTATGCTATATGACCACACTGAGCCCCATCCTCCATATTCTAGGGGTTACTACCACTGGACCATGTCATAGTACAACTGGAGGCTTGAGGATAACTGAACCCCAATGATATTTTCTATCAGCACCACTACATTAAATTATAAGCACAACATATCAATAATTCACCAATAACTTATACAGTTCAAATGATTTCTTCATTCAAATATTTTAATAAGATATTGGTCTGCAATGTCTTGAAAAACTTCACAATGCTGCATAAAATGTTGAAGTTTACATCAAACAACTCAATAGAAATATATAGCAAAATGTTAACAAAGATAACTAAAAAACAACTAAATACATTGCTACATCTATTATCAGGAACTAGTTCTGATTAATAATTGGTATATATCATAGCTATATTTGACTGTAAATTTATCACAAAATCTGCCAGTAAGATGGCATGTCATTGGCTGGAAATTCATCATGACGTCATGATTATGACATTACTCAACAATGACTTGACATAAAGATTTAAGGATGGCATGACAAAATGGCCGCTTCCATTGGACATTTGTAACACATTTTGATGTGAATTTCTTCGAAATGTTTGTTGTTGTAGTTATGTGATAAAAAGTATCTTAAGTTTGTGTTTATGTCATAGGAGATTTCATGAAACTTGTCTTGAAGTTTAAATTTTAACTGATAAAGGCTCAAAAACTAAAAACTTCTTAAGCCTTGTTTCATAAAATCTCCTATGAATGAGCACTCATTTAAGATCCTTTGTTAAGATATAGGCTACTGTGCCACCTATTAGTATGTGCATGCTATGATAGGAGCAGGCGCCCAGTCCTAATTGCTGATATGGACACCTATATAGAGCCCAGTATTGATTACCTGTAAGTCCCGCCCAACTTCACATCTGACACCAGATTATTGTAGGACATATCAGCCAAGTTACTACACACATCATGGTGTTCTGTCACAAGGTCAAAAGGTCAAAAACAGACTTCATTTCAGGCCCAGATTTCTCCAAACAAACTTGGGTAAAAAAGCCGTTTTAAAAAAGGTAGTGGGCCTTTAAATGTCAAATTGTTTAAATTGAAAGTCAAGGGCACATCTATGTATCATGTTAATGTAACATTTGTCTCAAATTGAGGCAGCAAAGTGTTATTGAGTCGCTTACTGAGGGAGAATATTTGTACAAGATACAAACCAACTGTGGAGACCCAGTAAACCTCTCTGACTTAGGTCACAGCTACCCTGCTAACTCATCCTTGATATTCCTGAGGCTATTATCACCCCTGGACAAAGTCATAGCAAAACTGAAGGCTCTGTGTGAAACAACAGATGTAGTAGTTTGGTTCCTTAATGTACATCGTAACATTCAAATAATAGTACACTGTGTGAATTCAAAGTTGGGGTTTTATTACTCGGTCATTCTCTGAAAATCTTCAAATGAAGTCTCAGCACAGGCCTGTGATTAGTCAGTTTATTTCTCCTGAAATGCCTTAAGATTTGGTAAGTCCAGGGGTGAATAAAACGACAGTGATAGTAACCCCTGGAATATCGAGGATGTTGTCACTATAAAGCTGTAAGTTGAGGTAAACTCATTGATGTGTGTAGTAACTAAGCAGTAAATATCGAGTCCTGTCAGATAGTACCAACTTCATAATCACTTATGTGTGTAGTAATTTATCAGTATGTCTCGAGTCCTGTCAGATAGTACCAACTTCATAATCACTTATGTGTGTAGTAACTTAGCAGTATGTCTCGGGTCCTGTCAGATAGTACCAACTTCATAATCACTTATGTGTGTAGTAACTTAGCAGTATGTCTCGAGTCCTGTCAGATAGTACCAACTTCATAATCATTTATGTGTGTAGTAACTTAGCAGTATGTCTCGGGTCCTGTCAGATAGTACAAACTTCATAATCACTTATGTGTGTAGTAATATATTAGTATGTCTCAGGTCCTGTCAGATAGTACCTACCTCGTAATCACTGATGTGTGTAGTAACTTATCACTATGTCTCGGGTCCTGTCAGATAGTACCTACCTCGTAATCACAGCTGGAGGACGTTATTAATGCGGACACATTAGGTACCGAGGAGGATTTTTCAGATGAAAAAGATCGGGACGGCGAAACTTTGCGGGGATCAGCCATGGACTGAGAGAATCTACATATACGCAAACAAAATAGAAATACAATAAAAATACATAGCTAACATATACATCTAAGGAAGGGGATACAACATGTATACATACATAGAAAAGAAAAAAAAAGTTAGTGCAAGCCACCCAAAAAGGCAATGGAACAGTCAGTCCTGGCAGTAATCTGTGACATTTGTCTTCTCTCTTGGTCATTAGATATTGAATACTCAATTTATTTTTTAAATTTTAGAAATGTTCAATTCAAATTTTTCTTAATGGGAAAATAAACTGATATATTAATACATTGTCAATATAGAGTTACCTGCTCTTAGTAACGGGAATTGATTGTGAAATCAACACCAATGACAAAGAGAGATAACTCTGTATAATTTTACTTAAAGAATCATGAAAATTGTCCATGACCTTGACCTCATGACCTAGATTAGACAAATCCCATTGGCTAGTGAGGAGAGACTGGTAGGCCACTACTAGATACTGTTAGACACCACAACAGCTGAACAATGCAGTCGTCACCATGTAACCGGCGACACCTACCTCCGTCACCGACGCATCACCAACGTTTATAAGGCAAACATTGGGAGCGGATGTAGAACGCTCTCTGTGCCCAAGAGGTGGCGTTGGCTTGTTACGATGGTTACTGGATATTGTCGGATTTCGGTTTCGAATATAATACGTATTATCAACATCCACAGTAGGCAAACTGAAAATTCAGAGCATGTTTGGAAAAAAATCAAAGCTGAATTTATATATCCTTTACAAATTATGAAAGCTGGGATGTTTTGTATTGTTTCTTCAGTCTTCTTGGGCATTTCAAAGGCATATTCATCAAGGTAGGAAAACAGTAGCAAACTTAGGAATAGGATGCAGAAACTCTTGCATTAAATAGTGAAGTCATATAGGAACAAAATAAAAAAAAACTGGTGCATTTAATAGATGGAATCACAAAAGCAATAGAAAATATTCAATGAATTTAGAATCCTGAAGTAAGTAATGTTGTAACATTAGATCCCACTTAACATGTACACCATCCTCTGTGTTCATTATTTCATTTTTATATGTGAATACAAGCAAAACAAAAATTATTCAAATGATAACATAAACACTCAATGATTTTGAGAAAAACTGTAAAAAATAAACTACACCCAGAATAAGCAGATGACACTAGAAAGTTCATTTAATACCAACCCAATCCCATCAAAAGAATTTAAGATAACAACCATCTGTTTTCAACAGAAACCGATAAATATCAGTAGGCAACACAGCAAATCTACTGGTGATAGACTTTGAGGCATTGTATAAAAGATAACAGAGCAAAGAATTTTAAAAAGCAATTCAGTAATCAATCGATATAATGAAAATATTTCGATGAAAACTTCATGAAAAGAAAACCTGCAATAGCACTGATGCATTAGCATTATCCGCCTTCGTTGTTTTTTCATACATCAGAGAATTCAAAGTTAATTATTTTCATTCAGTAAGAAAATCTGTAATTATTAGACCTTGATAATATTGATTTCAAATCAAATTATTTATAGAAAGTTAAATGGAGTGATTACGATGATATTGTATACATACGGCTTGTGTATATCGATGGCGTCGTGCCAGGGACATAGTAAAGACACCCTGTTTATACATCTCTGGTGGAACCGAATGTTGCAAGTCTTACACATCAAACTCTGGAATAGCGACTTTCCACACCCATCACAAAACGTCAAAAAGAAATAGGTCTTTCTAACCTACAAAATACAAACAAAACAATACATGAGAAAATCACACACTAAACAAAAGACAATATGGACTAGATTACTAATGACGATCATAAACCTATTATCAGGAATACTCTCCGTCCCTCTCTCATTATCTATAGTTATTAGTTCGTGCTTGCAAAGTTATTAAACAATGAAGTATACTTATTACTTTTCTCATGCACATGTTGAAAATCTGATCTGTACAAGTATCATTGATGTTGATCAGTACACAAACATTTTAACATGACTTCAATCTGTGGCGGTTTTCATTAGTATGGTATTTCATCCAACATCTGACACTATCACAATGGTATGTTGGTACTTTTGTGGATCTGAATAATCATATATATGCATCTATATTCGCACATTGTATCAAGTTTGTTTTGAGGTCTATTGGGAAAATGTTGTAGGTATACAACAACACAACTTGAATAACACAGCCCTGAGTTACCCTGAGTTACAGGTCTAGTGGGAAAATGTTGTAGGCATACAACTTCAAAACTCGGTCACCACAGTCCTGAGGTGGAGGTCTAGTGGGAAAATGTTGTACAACTTCAACATTGGTCCACCAAAGCCCTGAGGTGGAGGTCTAGTGGGAAAATGTTGTACAACTTCAACATTGGTCCACCAAAGCCCTGAGGTGGAGGTCTAGTGGGAAAATGTTGTACAACTTCAACATTGGGCCACCAAAGCCCTGAGGTGGAGGTCTAGTGGGAAAATGTTGTACAACTTCAACATTGGGCCACCAAAGCCCTGAGGTGGAGGTCTAGTGGGAAAATGTTGTACAACTTCAACATTGGGCCACCAAAGCCCTGAGGTGGAGGTCTAGTGGGAAAATGTTGTACAACTTCAACATTGGGCCACCAAAGCCCTGAGGTGGAGGTCTAGTGGGAAAATGCTGTACAACTTCAACATTGGGCCACCAAAGCCCTGAGGTGGAGGTCTAGTGGGAAAATGTTGTACAACTTCAACATTGGGCCACCAAAGCCCTGAGGTGGAGGTCTAACTGTGAAATTTTATACAACTTCACCTCTAGTTCAAAATGGCTATAATATTCATCAGCAAAAAATCATCGCCTCACTTGATAAGTCAAGCTAACATTGCATGTTTTCATATCACAAATTGAACAGGAAGATAAAAATATTCCCTGTTAAGTTTTCACTGCTTTATACCACACTACAGTGATACCAAAATTGTGTATTGATGACAATAGAGAGGAAGTAATACTTACAATATTATGCATAAACAAGGAGGGTTGTCCTCGTTTTAATTGAACACGAAGCTCTCGGCCAGGACCAAGGTTAGCCATGTCAATATCCCAAGATATTGGCATTCTGAAATAATAACAGGTACAAGTTTGTAAACAGGAATAATATGGAAACATTTATATATTTAAAACAAAAGCAGATTAGGACATAGTTCTTTAAAAAAAAAATATTACAAAAACTTCAGTTTGAGACAATGAGTTATGCAAAGGAATAAGAACAATCTTAGCTTTAAGTTTTTGTAACACAATCATGGCAAATTTAGCCACTTAAATTCATTAGCAATGATTAGTATTATTCTTCCTCATGTATTTATCAATTGTGTTACTCAGTATCTATCAAATATGTCCAAATCAGGTCAATATAGTGACACAGGACGTACTTCTGTTGACACCATACTGCATAGTGTTATTTTTATCCGCATAGCGCATATTTTTAACTTCATTGGGTTATGAAATAAATTTTGTTTGCAAACTTTTGTGAGGATCCGCTATGCAGATAATAATAACACTATGCAGTATGGTGTCAACAGAACATAATTACGTCAGATTTTCGTGCCATTCTCGGATTTTTTCTTCATAGTATATGAAGAAAAAGAATCTGTCAGTCTTAGAGTTGGGTTTAGTATGAAAACAAATAAAAATTAATTTTAATTGTATCATATTGGATTTGTTTGGGGATGGCTAATATAGGCTTTGCCTGATGCCAAATCCATTTGCATTTACAATCAAATATGTTGAAATTGAAATAGGGCTGTTGAGGGTACTAAATTTTGTCCCCAGGTACCCAACTTTTAGTACCCAGCCCGTACCCGGGTACTCGACATGTATTCATATATGAACGAATCAACTCCATGAGTTCGTGGTACATTTACCGATGTTGTTAGGGGTGATCTTCAGATGGAGCAAAATTCTATTTTATCATAATAATATGTGAGAGAAGTATTCTTCCATATTATAAACAATATTGTTGTATCAATTTTTTTAATATTGATCGGTAATTTGGTAACTAACAATGGGCAATCTTAATTTAACAAAATGACAGAGCCCAGCATGTCTGTGGCAGATGTTGTGTTCCCCCACATGCACAACAGAAAGTACAAAAGAGTGATGTAGTCTTCCTTCGGACAGCCTCTGCAGCTGGTGTTATCTCATACAGCTTACCGAAAATTAAAAAAAAAATGTGTGTCATTCATGATCAGAATCCTTCCTATTTTGACGGGTAATTGGGTTCACATTTTCGGACCCAGGTACTTCCAAAACCTGACCCGTAACTGGGTACTCATAACAGCATTAAATTGAAATAGCTTGCTGTTCACATACTAGTAACTTACTTTGTTTTATTGTCATATACTTCATATTTCTCTGTCTCCAGTCCTCGTCTTGACATAGCCTTCTTCAAAGCTTCTTTGAGAATAATACCAGGCTCCACTCTGGCCTACAAATCAATGTGTTAAATGATACATCCATTTTTGAATGACTTCTAATGCATTCTCTTGATGCAGTATTTTAAGAATCTTTTACAACTCTTATCTGGAAATCAAAGTACCCACAAATAATAACCAGGGGTCAACTTCAACATCATTTAAATATACAACTGTTATATTCAAGGGGAAAGGAAGTTCTTGCAGAAGAACTTTTATAACCAATCACAGCGGACAATGGTTTATGCTTTACATTACATTTCACTTAGAAACAACAACTACAGATTATTTATTTACAACTGATCAGTTGACAGTAACTGGGTACTCCTGATTTCAAAATCAATTTCCATCACTCAATATACAGATTGTGTAGAGTTAAGATCTTACTAGAGGAGTAACGGATCATTGTGACATATATGGAATTACCATATTTTCCACGCAATATATTAATTGATGCATCAATGTTGCACTTTCATATGATATGATAAAACACTGTATTTTGCGTGTAACTTGAAATATATGATAAATCAATAGGCTGTTGAATGGAATGTCACAAAATCTTATAAATAAATTAACTTCTGCGTCTTTAAAGAAAGTGCACACTTTGGTTTGGTTAGTTTAATATTCTCAAGGTCATTGAAGGACATGCTAGATTTATATGATGGAGAAAAACCAGAGTACCAGGAGAAAAACTACTGACAAGCGGTCAGTACCTGGCAACTGCCCTATATGGGATTTGAACTTAAAACCCAGAGATGGCTTTTGGTAATATTTTGGGACATCTCAACCACTCAGCCCCGAAAGTGTATACAACATTATTCACCAAAAAAACATTTGAAACTGAATATATTCAAAATGGAATATTTTGTAACAAAACAAATCTATCGTGAGTCATATATAATGATTCAAATTCTATAGGAGCACATGTATCATTGCAGGCCCAAATCTTACTGAGGTGACTTGTTCGTCTGGGAGATAGGCCTTGACATGGCCTGCCCGCGGTGCTTTGGGACTGGACTGGGCTGCTAGGCCTGAAGACTGCAGGCTATTGCCTTGTGTAGATCCAAGCAGGATGGGTGTGGGGGTCTTCAGGGGTCCCTCCTGCTCCTGAGTAGCATCAGTCGGAGATTCCCGTTCATTATATAAAATCTGTTCATAGCATGTCATTAGGTGAGATTCCTTCTCCTGTAGCTCATGGATTTTGTTTGCTAATGCTTCATATTCCTGGAACATTTGAAATATTAAAAAACAATGCTTCATATTAATGAAAAATTAGAAATATTATGAGATATTTCATTATTGCAAATGGTTCTATCTAGCTGAACCACGCAATATTGAAGCTGGATGATTAAGTATGTCATATGCTATGTGTGAATGTCTGTTAGTTTTGGGAGGCTGTGGTATGTTTCAATTTGTGCTGTTTCCTTGCAATACTTTTACACATTTTACCCATGAAGGTATCTGCAAAACACACTGAACAGTACAAATGATACTAAGTCCTCAAGAAATACTAAAATGTTTCAAATTATCCTGTCTTTTATCCCACTTGCAAAAGGAGAAAAGGAACAATAAAAGTGTAAGACTGTTTTTTTTATTTCTTTTCAAACTAATCAGCATATCAATAAGCACTAGTTAAGGTTGAGTAGGATGGATAGTAATAAATAGCATTTTCAGAACGAAAAAAACACACTTTCTCTTATTGCTGCAAATATCACTATTCTTTTGTAGGTCAGACATGTAATTAATTTTTCCTGTCACTGTTGAGCCTTATCTTTATATCATATACAACTTACTTTCAAGCATTTTGCTTTTTTGATTTCTGTGAAATTGTAAATGTCTGTTAACATATATAAAATACTGATTGAGTTGAATGTAATTTTTTACCACAACATTGCAATGCATGTGTAGATATTTTCAGAGAACTGTAACAATATAGTTTTGACATCTATGTGACAATCTAAAAACTTAAAGGTACATGACATCTTTAATGTCCTGAACAACTGTGTAATTCTTTAAGGCATTAATGATGAATTACCTTCCTTTTAGCCATCTATATGTCATTATAGAGCTCTGTGTATTACACGATACTTACTTGAATGTACATAGGGTCTGGATTCTGGTGTTTACCAAAGGTGGCGTTTAGAGCTTCTAAGTTTTCTTTGGTCAGTCGAATCACTTTCTGTATATTATGAATCTGCAAAGAAATTAACAACGTCAGTGATGTATGGGATTTCATATATCAGATATACAATTGTGTAGGAAATCCTTGTGGATATTAGCTGCAATATATACATGGCTTCAACACTAGCAGAAACAGAGATCATCTTTAGCTCAAGTCTTGATATTGGGACTATCAAAATTTTGAAAGTGTTCAAAAAAATATCCTACCTAATTTATAAGTTGTAATTATACATAAACTAAATTTCACAATTTCTGTTTCAAAGCATATTTGCAGAGGTTAATCTTCGTGGACTCAAAGTTGAATGGAAATACCTTTCAAATTAATTCTGCAAGAATTGTGAAAGATATTGATTTCGCGGAGATAAACTTTCGCAAATTCACCATTATTGCGAAATTTGTAAAAAAAAAAAAACCACACATGCGAAGGAAGGCTGGTTTACAGTAAACTGCTGACAGCTTATAATTATGATCAGCAGAGCTCAATTAAAGTCTATTTTTTTTTTTTTAGTTTTTCAATGGTGGAAGTTGAAAGAAATGGTCTGACATTCCGATCGGCAAGGACTGTGAGTAAGCCAGACCGAACAAGATTTTGCTGGACCGAACATTAATGTGAATTTTTGAAGTAAGCATAACTTCCTGCTATTAGTATATATCCAAGAAGCTGTTTTCATGATTATCTTATGCAGTTTACATTTTTGCCAGGTTTGACACCTGCATAATACTTCAGTGACCCCATTTCTACCGACTTTTGGTACACAATAATTGCCGGACAGTTGGTCTGGACCCGATTTTAAGATAGGCGGTCCGTGTCAAATTTTGCCGGACATGTCCGTTGGGCCGGCAACTTCGCGATGTCTGTCCTTGAAATGTAACCCTGGTTAACACTGAAAGCAATATAAATAATGTATACTGTTTGCCTTGATATAATTCTCTTTAGCTCATCAAATGACTGAGAAGTATTGGACTAGCAGTTTGGACTAGTAATTAACCAGAGGTCCAGATTTTAAAGCATTCAAGATGTATTTGGACTTCATACAAAACTGTTTACATGAACATATACGGCAGCTATGCTGCCTTTGCAACTGACAGAGTTACCTCCCTTATGGTAAGTCATCGACTGTGAGTATTGGTGTTTTTTTTTTAAATATGTCATATAAGCTCACAAACACACAATGTATCAATCACTATGTACCCGCAAGGACAGATAACTCTGCAATAAATGCAAATGCAGAATATCAAATCAAATTAGTTTTAATTGATGTTTTCACATTTTTCATTAAATAAATAAATCATCTGTCAGCCTTATGGATAGAGCTGTTATCGTAGAGAAAATGTGCATCGCGATATCGTCAAAATTTGACGATATCGTCACGATAATATCGCGATGTTTGCCGAGTGAAATATAAAAGGAATTTATGGAAATATAAGTCATGTTTGGGGGACCAATCATGAAAGTACAATATAGAGTGTAATTTGTAAATAAATAAAGTGAAACATTCATCAAAACAAAGGTTTATTTGTGATACTTTTAATTAGATGTTTGTTTACAAGTCAATCAGATTCTGTCCGTGTCCGACAGTGCATTGTTTTTGTTTCCTTTCCAACTAACACATGATGGGTTACGGCTGACGACGATATCGTAGATATAAGTTTTTAACGATATCGTCGTCTCTTCTCTACAATCGTGATATATCGCGATGCCGATATATGATAACAGCTCTACTTATGGATCTCCAGCTGTAAACCAAACAAACACAACTTATATCTTATTGCTAAGAATCAATTAATCTAAAAGTCTAATCTTTTAGAAGTGTGAAACTGTCTAGGATTAGATATCAAATTGTCTCTGAAAGAATGTTCATGCACTTTCTTAATTGTTTATAAAAACCTTTTAACAAGTCATATTGTTTTATTAAAACCAAGTCATATTGTTTTATTAAAACCAAACGAATTGCAGATGGAATGTGTGTGTGTAAAAGGAGCAGGTCAGTGTGTTTGTACATAGTGTACACAGTCTCTGTCACTCAGCTGAATTAGCATGCATTTTGGCTCAATCAGTAGAGCTGTAGTTTTTCTGACTGGTGACCTGGGTTTGATTCCTGGTTGGGGCACTCAAGAGGAATGTATTTCCCCTATTCTGATATGTGCATCAATGTTGACATTCAAAACCAAACATATACCGTAACAGTATCTATATATATGTTTCTGTAACTATGCAGATCTAGATCAAATCTAACTGAATATTATATATATGTATATTAGGACAGTATAGCTATTACTGCAGGGTTAATATATCAAAATAACTAGAGCTAGCGTCGATTTCTTTAATCCTTAAAATTATCTTTCGCTTTAATTTCTATTTTCGGGCATCATGCAAAAATATTTGACTATGTGTAACTGTGTCTATGTTTGACCTCATACAAATGATGTAATTGCCATATATGGGGCCGCGGTGGCCGAGTGGTTAAGATGTCCCGACATATTACCACAAGCCCTCCACCTCTGGGATGCGGGTTCGAATCCTATGTGGGGCAGTTGCCAGGTACTGGCCGCTGGCCGGTGGTTTTTCTCCGGGTACCCCGGCTTTCCTCCACCAACAAACCTGGCACGTCCTTACATGACCCTGGCTGTTAATAGGACGTAAAACTAAACAAAAAAGCCATATATGGTAACAACATATTAAATTGTCCTTGATATGCTGTTGGTCAGATTTTCTGTTATGAGCAGGGTTCTCGTTAAAAGCCAGTTGCCGGCAAAAACAGTCGTCTATTTCCTTGTTTACAACTGCTATTTTTGTCAGAAATAAGTATTGGCCATCAAAAGGGCCAGCGGCCCCCAACCACCTATCATTAATTTTCAACCATCTATTAAAAAACTTATCGAGAACCCTGATGAGTATAATATGAGAGAGAGCCTTTCTTATCAGTTTCACAATATTAATTTACATTGCTACTAATTTCACAAGTGATAGGGCCGTTGATCTAAAAAAATCGAAAAATTAGACAAAAATCGTTTTTAAATTGATTATCAATAAAGAAGTTGTAAACCGATTAATCAGGATTTTTTGAAAGTGGTCCTAAATCTTTAGATTTGTGTCACAAAACTTTTGTTTATCATAATTCAACTTAATATTTAGCCCATTTTTATTACCCTATAGACATTCATGCCACAGTTCGTCATAGCAGATATGCTTTCATATATTTACCACACTATTACCATGTGATTCAAGTGATATTTGTAGTTATTTCTCTCTAGTTTATAAACATACAACTATCTCAGAATAGTGTTTAATTCCAATTAATAGACCAATTATTTCCTAAATTTGAAAAACGATTGTAATCGATAATCAATCAATTTTGTCATTCCGATTATCGTTTATGAAAATGAAACCGATTCCCATCATTAGCTTTCACAAATGGAAAATATTCGCAATGAGCCTATCAATTATATTTAATTATCAATATCACCTTCAACTTTACTGACATTCTGTATTGAATGGATATATCTTTTTTTTTGTATGAAAATTGATAAAATATGCAGCAGTTTACAGCATTTTTACACATGACAGCACACACTGTGATAAAATTAACAAATATTATTGGGCAAACTGGCGAGTTTGAAAATATTTGTATAAATCCACTATATAGTAGTAATAAATATATAAAACCGTCGTTTGGTTCAAAAGCAGTGGGTTATCACATATTTAGCACTGTGTGCATTCCTGCTGATGACATTTGTTATGGCTGCAGCAGGATTCCGTCGGAGACCCTGACTCACGACTGACTCATATCCATACTGTATCATACATACATCGACATAAAGACACATTATTGTCCGATCCAAAGGAACGCCGACCATCCGGTAAAGGCGACAGCGCGATGTTCCGAGCACCTGTTGTGCTAATTAGCTCTCAGATTGTCTCGCTGTCAACCTTGCAGGAATTTTTGTCCAAAGTAAACAATTATTATCTCGATGTCATAACCAAAGTCTGAATATTAGAATAAGACATTAAGGAAGGGTGATATTCATACCTGATCTTGCAAGTTTGCCGCTTCATTTACGTCGTCTCTAGGCGGTCCTGGAGCGTAATCTTGGATATCACCGTTCATTGTCTCTGGCTTTTGCACGACCGCCATATTGGTTCTTGCAGGCTTTCCTCACGTGACCTACCTACATTATCACTGAAATCTCGCGTTATTTCAAATATGCAGACCTAAATAAAGCGCTGCGTAGATTTTCTGTTCGGTCGAGACTGTATGACACATAGACTAATACAAACGGCGTACAATAGGCTTTATCATTCAACTTATTCGTAAAAAATCACGGAAAGTACGCCGTAATGATTGTGTAATTCTTAAAAATAGAAAACGGGAAATCGCAATGTGCGGTTCATTGTAAATGACGCATTAAAGTATGGAAGGCCGTTTCAGGATAAAATACCAAAACTACTTAAGTGTCTTTTTTTACCACTTAAGTACTTAATGACTTTTAGGTCATTATGTGTTGTGTTTACTTAAGTATTGTTTAGTTTTACTTAAGTGTTACTTTGGTTCTTGTTACTTAAGTACATTTTACATAATCGTCTAGAAAACACCCACGAACCAACTCGCCCTGTGCAAAAGTAATGAGAAGCAGAAGTTGGTTGAATCACAGGTGCTCGTTTCTAATATAAGTATAAGTATAATACTGGGTCAAGGTCTATAACTCGGCCGGCCATATAACACTACCCAATTTCAGAAAAAGTATAATTATTATCCAACCGTATAGAATATGATAATAGGAATACTCTCAATCGACAGCCAGATAATTTATCTTTAATTTGGTATATGATACAATATAAATCACGCCGTATAAATGTCACTAGGTATCCAGAAACATCGGAAAACAGCCAGATTTCAACTGGTCGGACACTGTGGTGTCCTCCGATAAACACGCCAGGGCTCTAATGGGTAGCTCAAAAACCACTGCATGTCAACATTTCAGCTTCATAGGAATTAAAGTTTGGTGAAAAACAAACTTACCGGTATGTTAGTGTTTATCTATATACCATCCATTTGCTCAATACAGCCTTTTGAAATTTCCAATTGAAAAAATGTGTGTCTCTAGCCGTCATGTTGATATGTGTGTAGTACATTTGTTTTCTCGGCGTTGATTGGTCAATTAATTTTCGAGAGCCAATCAACGCCGACAAAACAAATCTACTGCACACATACTTACATGGCGGCTAGAGACATAAATTTTTCAATCGGAAATTTCAAAGGGCTACGTTAGGCAAATGGATGGTATTTATCCATGGATTTACTAACCGGTAAGTTTGTTTTCTACCAAACTTTCATTCTTATGACGCTGAAGTGTTGACATGCAGTGGTTTTTGAGCTACGCATTAGAGTCCTGGCGTGTTTATCGGAGGACACCACAGTGTCCGACCAGTTGAAATCTGGCTGTTTTCCGATGTTTCTGGATACCTAGTGACATTTATACGGCATGATATATATTGTATCATATACCAAATTAAAGATAAATTATCTGGCTGTCGATTGAGAGTATTCCTATTATCATATCCTATACGGTTGGTTAATAATCATACTTTTTCTGAAATTGGGTACTGTTATATGGCCGGCCGAGTTATAGACCTTGACCCAGTATTATACTTATGTTTATATTAGAAACGAACACCTGTGGTTGAATTGAATTGAATTGTTTCTGGGCACGATGAAGTTGGTTAAAACAATGAAGAACTTAAGTAGATACATTGTATGCTAAACTACTTAAGTACAAAAAACATATGTCTGTTTAGGGTTACATTTGCAAAAAAATATAGTCGATCGGTCAGGAGGATTCTTCTTTTAGTATCTGAGATCGAAATCCCGACTGGTTTTTTTCGTAGAAAAGTGTGAAAAAATTAGGGTCGGGGGTAAAACAAATAAGAGTCGGTCGGGTAACCATTACCAGACAATATTTTTTTGGTTTGAAACACTTCAGTAGAAATGTTAAACTACTTAAGTAGACGTTGGTTAAAACACTTATGTAGATATGTTAAACAACTTAAGTAGAAGTTGATTGAAACAATAAAGTACTTAAGTAGAAATGTTAAACTACTTAAGTAGAAGTTGGTTAAAACAATGAAGTACTTAAGTAGATATGTTAAACTACTTAAGTAGAAGTTGGTTAAAACAATGAAGTACTTAAGTAGATATGTTAAACTACTTAAGTAGAAGTTGGTTAAAACAATGAAGTACTTAAGTAGATATGTTAAACTACTTAAGAAGAAGACGGTTAAAGCAATGAAGTACTTAAGTAGAAATGTTAAACTACTTAAGTAGAAGTTGTAACATGAATACTAATATATAACAAAGAAGCGGTGAAGTACTTAAGTAGATATGTTAAACTACTTAAGAAGAAGACGGTTAAAGCAATGAAGTACTTAAGTAGAAATGTTAAACTACTTAAGTAGAAGTTGGTTAAAACAATGAAGTACTTAAGTAGATATGTTAAACTACTTAAGTAGAAGACGGTTAAAGCAATGAAGTACTTAAGTAGATATGTTAAACTACTTAAGTAGAAGTTGGTTAAAACAATGAAGTACTTAAGTAGATATGTTAAACTACTTAAGTAGAAGTTGGTTAAAACAATGAAGTACTTAAGTAGATATGTTAAACTACTGAAGTAGAAGATGATTAAAGCAATGAAGTACTTTAGTAGATATGTTAAACTACTTAAGTAGAAGTTGGTTAAAACAATGAAGTACTTAAGTAGATATGTTAAACTACTTAAGTAGAAGTTGGTTAAAGCAATGAAGTACTTAAGTAGATATGTTAAACTACTTAAGTAGAAGATGATTAAAGCAATGAAGTACTTAAGTAGATATGTTAAACACTACTTAAGTAGAAGTTGGTTAAAACAATGAAGTACTTAAGTAGAAATGTTAAACTACTTAAGTAGAAGTTGATTAAAACAATGAAGTACTTAAGTAGATATGTTAAACTACTTAAGTAGAAGACGGTTAAAGCAATGAAGTACTTAAGTAGATATGTTAAACTACTTAAGTAGAAGTTGGTTAAAACAATGAAGTACTTAAGTAGATATGTTAAACTACTGAAGTAGAAGATGATTAAAGCAATGAAGTACTTAAGTAGATATGTTAAACTACTTAAGAAGAAGACGGTTAAAGCAATGAAGTACTTAAGTAGATATGTTAAACTACTTAAGTAGAAGTTGGATAAAACAATGAAGTACTTAAGTAGATATGTTAAACTACTTAAGTAGAAGACGGTTAAAGCAATGAAGTACTTAAGTAGATATGTTAAACTACTTAAGTAGAAGTTGGTTAAAGCAATGAAGTACTTAAGTAGATATGTTATGTTAAACTACTTAAGTAGAAGTTGGTTAAAGCAATGAAGTACTTAAGTAGATATGTTAAACTACTTAAGTAAAAGATGGTTAAAACAATGAAGTACTTAAGTAGATATGTTAAACTACTTAAGAAGAAGACGGTTAAAGCAATGAAGTACTTAAGTAGATATGTTAAACTACTTAAGTAGAAGATGATTAAAGCAATGAAGTACTTAAGTAGATATGTTAAACTACTTAAGTAGAAGTTGGTTAAAACAATGAAGTACTTAAGTAGATATGTTAAACTACTTAAGTAGAAGTTGGTTAAAACAATGAAGTACTTAAGTAGATATGTTAAACTACTTAAGTAGAAGATGATTAAAGCAATGAAGTACTTAAGTAGATATGTTAAACTACTTAAGTAGAAGTTGGTTAAAACAATGAAGTACTTAAGTAGAAATGTTAAACTACTTAAGTAAAAGATGGTTAAAACAATGAAGTACTTAAGTAGAAATGTTAAACTACTTAAGTAAAAGTTGGTTAAAACAATGAACTACTTAAGTAGATATGTTAAACTACTTAAGTAGACATTGGTTAAACCACTTAAGTAGAAATTGGATAAAACAATGAAGTACTTAAGTAGATATGTTAAACTTGGGACGAAATGGCAGAGAATATTTGCAATTATGTGATGTACAATATTTTTCATTATGTTGACAGGGAACATAATGGACAAAGGCAAACACATAATGAAGTTCAACAATTATGTCATTATGTAAACTTTTTACTTAAGTGCTTAGATTCAACACTTAAGTGCGAGAAAACCTGACCATTATGTACATAATTGACATTATGTACGTATTTTAGCACTTAAGTACGAAAATTATGTACTTAAGTGTGAAAAAGAGACACTTAAGTGGACATAAAAGTTACTTAAGTTGTTAAAGTTATGTACTTAAGTAGTTTTGGTATTTTATCCTGAAACGGCCTTCCATACAGGATGCCACAATATTTGCTTTGTTTCAGTTCTGTATTTGTCTCTGTACTCTCTGCTGATTCCTTAAGTCTTACTTCAAGAAACATCTTCCATATATTTGCCTTTGCAATGTGTGTTGTCATTTACAAAGTCCATTCAGTCTCGCATCAAGTAACATTTACCAAATAAGTATTATAAATTGCCACAATTTGTCTTTAAGAATGTAGTCTCATGGTAAGGGAGACAGATCATGATTTTTTCATACAGACGCTTGAGTTATGACAGTGCCCCAAGCTCTTCAAGCATTTGAATGACCGCGATTTGATTAATACCCCCTTTTTTGAAGTTTGAATTTAAGAATAAATTATTTGATTAGTTTTAAAAATACCAAAATAAATAATCCTATCAATCTTAAATTGCTATTTTATGGTAAATATATATTGATTAAATATTGTTAATTATTTTAAAACTAAAACTATTGACATCTAGGCTATATTGTAACAGAAAATTCTGCAGTGAATATATAAAAAGTATATATAATAGGGGAGATAACTCTATTGTGAATCCTGTCTTTTTCAATGAAAAATGAAGGGTTTTTGGTGCTAAAAATGCTCTATCTTGACAAATTGTGGTTCAATTTTCTTGAAAATTGACTGATTAAAAGCAACTTTGTCACTTTTTAGTCTGTTATTTTTCTATAAAAATTGAACTTCACAATTTTGATTTATTTTCATTTTGGTGAGAATGTTTTAGGTAATTTACTTGCGTCTTTTTTACCTAATTTCCTCCAAAAATAATCACTAGAAATTAATTATGACGAGAAGTAAAGCATTTTGTTTTTTAAAGGATTGATATATATCACGTCAATTAAACAATATATATATCGTAGAACATTTTGTTAATTATTTTCATTTACGGGGCGGATTTAGTACAGACTAATGCTGTTTTTTCAAGTGCAGAATCTACTCAAAAATGGCAAATTTGAATATTTATTTAGAAAAAATAGATGGTTCAATTTCTTCGAAACTTTGACAGAAGATGCATAACAACATATTTACTTCATAAATTAAATATGAAAAATATTGAACTTCGGGAATATTTTGGGGAATGTGAGACTACCACCTTAAGTGATCATGTGTTTACCTTTGTTTCAGAATTAAGTTCTATCCATGAGCTTGTAATTGAATGGATTTACAGAATGAAAAGAGAAGAAACAAAATTCTTTCAATTAAAGTAAATTTATTTAACAACAAGTAAATGTTGAAAACAATGTATCCACATATACAGCTCCCTGTAATCTCACCATGCACTCAGTAGACATACCTACACATCTCTCAGACATTACAAGTTATCAATATTAAAAAAAATACACACTTTCATCCATGAAATCAAGAAGTTAATAAATTGAAATTAAAAATATATATATATAAATTGTAACAAAGTTGCATGTCCAAATTAAGTAGTTGACAACAATTGTAATTGACTTCAAAAAGAGTTCTTTGATAAAAGTATGTGTATATATAACCTAGGAAATTTGTCACACATATACTAAATCAATGACACACAATAAAATAAGGCTGGTTGTGAGGTGTTCATAAGTGAAGCTAGCGCTGGACATCAGGAGTACTAGTCCTCAGCATCAGCTTTGTCATCTATGAAGTAGAAGGAAACTCTACAAATTAAAAAGAAAACAAAAACATTAAACAATTGGACCATTATTCAAGTTTTATTCTCAATGTTAATCATTTGAAATTGCATGTCATGAAATAAATAAGTATTTTATACGCAGTGAACGAAAAATACGACTTATAGTAATACTTTTTGTTCAAAGTAAGTTTGAATAGATGTATAGGATTAAATGAGGAATTCGATGACTGAAATAACTCCGTTTATTTTGATGATTTGTGCCAGGCCTCACGGCTCGCACTACCAGAAAATGTATAATTAAACAACAAATTACGCAAGATATCAATTCCAAAGTGTTATCGGTGGCATAGAATAATAATTGCCAATTCACAATCTCGCTTCTTGATCGATAAAGCTTCTTATTTTGTGAATTTATTTACTTTTTGCACATCAAAGAAAAGCCGACACGCGAAAATGCTACGCCGATTTTGAAGCAATCGAGGCAAAAATGCATCAAAATACATTACGAAAATTGCATATAACTACATACCTGAACATCCACAAAAGATCGTGACATTTCTTTGCCGATTTGTTGAGTTGTAACAATTGTAAATTTGTTTATTTTGAGTCGGAAGTTGAAGACATCAATGATATGCGCGAGCAAACAGGAAGCAGGAAGTTGTGTTAGCTAGACTTGCTAAGTCCCGAATTTGAGCCGACGATATCGGGACAGTATGGGGAAATCGAAAAAGGGACAGGGCGATGGGAAAAGGGGCAGGGCGTTAGGAAAAAGGGCAGGGCGCTGGGAATTAAGGGCAGGGCGCCGCGCCCTGCTAACCCGACCTAGCTGGAACACTGATAATGGCAAAAGGCAAACACATAATGAAGATAAACAATTATGTCATTATGTATACTTTTTACTTAAGTGCTTAGAATCAACACTTAAGTGCGAAAAAAGCTGACCATTATGTACATAAATGATCCCGAGGGTAGAATATCCCTATCCTTCATATCCACTTATGAAAGAGTATTTTTCTTTCATACCACGACGTTCTACTGCAATTTTACAACCATAATATCCCGCCATTTTGAAATAAATTCGAAGAAATCCACGACTGGAAGTCAATTTCCATACATGAAAAATTACGTGACATTTTCAACACAAATTCCGTTGCTTGCATCTTTTATAGTAAAACCAGTCAATTTTGTGAAAAAAATGTTAAAATTTTACCGAGGAAATAGAGATTTTATTGACGCCGTGACGTCACGAGGCTTTATTGCATGGGTAGCCATGCAATACAGCCTCAGGCGACATGAGTGTATTGCCCTAGACCAGCCAGTATTACACGTGTAGGTATGAAAGAAAATCATTTTTTTATATAAATGAGCCTGGTCCGGCCCATAGGGGCTGGGGGGGGCAAAAAGGGCAAATTTTCTTATTTTAAGCTTTAAAATCCTACTCCTCCTTCATCCTTGGATTGATTTCATCCATATTTAGTGTGAAACATCATTGGGGAAGGACAATCATATTTTATATAAATGAGATAGGTCCGATCCCTAGGGGCTGAGGGGTGGGGCCCCAAAAGGGCAAATTTTCTTATTTTAAGCTTTAAAACCCTACACCTCTTTCATCCTTGGATTGATTTCATCCATATTTGGTATGAAACTTCATTGGGGAAGGACAATCATATTTTACATAAATGAGCCTGGTCCGATCCCTAGGGGCTGAGGGGTGGGGCCCCAAAAGGGCAAATTTTCTTATTTTAAGCTTTAAAACCCTACACCTCTTTCATCCTTGGATTGATTTAATCCATATTTGGTATGAAACTTCATTGGGGAAGGACAATCATATTTTACATAAATGAGCCTGGTTCGACCCCTAGGGGCTGAGGGGTGGGGCCCAAAAACGGGCAAATTTTCTTATTTTAAGCTTTAAAATCCTACTCCTCCTTCATCCTTGGATGGATTTCATCCATATTTGGTATGATACATCATTGGGGAAAGACAATAATTTTTCATATAAATGACATAGGTCCAACCCTTAGGGGCAGAGGGGCGGGGCCCCAAAAGGGCAAATATTTGGTGTGAAACATCATTGGAGAAGGACAATCATATTTTACATGAATGAGTTAGGTCTGACCCCTGGGGAGAGAGGGGTGGGGCTCAGAAGCTTAAGGGGGAACTTCAATAAAATTTATTTTTAAAATCCTACTTCTCCTTAACTCTTGAGTGGCTTTTTTCCATATTTGGTGTAAAACATCAATAGGGAAGGACAATCATATTTTATATAAAGATTTTGGTTATCCAAGATGGCCACTGGCCCACTTCATGTTTTCAGGTTTCGGTCTCCGATCTCATTAAAAATGGGTCTACAGGGGTTTTAAAGGATGGCGAACAACATGCAAACATATTCGTAAAGATTTTGGTATTTCAAAATGGCCGCTGGCCCACTTCCTGTTTTCAGGTTTCGGTCTCTGATCTCAACGAAAATTGATCTATAAGGGTTTCAAGGGATGGCAAACAACATGCAAACATGGGGATGGAACCGCAGGGGTCCAAAATGGGAGCTTTGCTGAATTTGGCTTTAAAATCTTACTCCTCCTTAATCCTTGAATCTGTCACAACTATATATGGATGAAAGCTAGGCTACCAATTTTGTTCAACAAATGACCTTTACCTATTTCAGAAACTTACATATTCAACAAAGGAGTTCCTTGTATTGCTTATATTAATTATTAACCACTACTTTATACTGTGACTTTGTTGTTTTGTGCCATGAGTCAGATGACCGTTAAGGCCCATGGGCCTCTTGTTTTACATTAAGTAACATATAGGTATCGCGAAATAATACCAACAAAAAGTTTACCGTGTACTGATTACATAAGTAAAAGCTTTTAGTCATCCAACGTCCTTCATGAAAGTGCATCCTTCAATGGCCATTGCTTTCTAGCAGCTTCAATTTGCTAGATATTTTCATCTAACTTCTTAGAACAAAAGGAGACCGAAATACATATATCAATTAGTTTATATCATAATTTGTCGGTCAATATTGATATTACTATTTAAAAAATGTAATTAAATAATTTCTGGGAAAATCTCTTGGTTCTGTCCTTTCGTGGGGCAACACCGTAGAATATATGAAATAACATACATGGGATGCCGTCCTTAAATAACGATAGCTGTAGTAGCTATATATATAGTACGCCAGTAAAAATCACCGAATCAAGCAGTTTGCTTTCGCGGTAGACGGATTCCTGTATTCGTGACTCTATAACATCGTTTGTTTTTTTTAGCTCACCTGGCCCAAAGGGCCGGTGAGCTTATGTCATGGCGCGGCGTCCGTCGTCCGTCGTCCGTCCGTCGTCCGTCCGTCCGTCCGTCCGTCCGTCAACATTTCCTTTAATCCGTCTGTCCGTCAACATTTCCTTTAAATCGCTACTAGTCATAGAGTTCTGCATGGATTGTAACCAAATTTTGCCACAAACATCCTTGGGGGAGGGGGAACAGAACTTGTATAAATTTTGGCTCTGACACCCCGGGGGCAGGAGGGGCGGGGCCCAATAGGGGAAATATAGGTAAATCCTTTAAATCGCTACTTGTCATAGAGTTCTACATGGATTGTAACCAAATTTGGCCACAAACATCCTTGGGGGAAGGGGAACAGAACTTGTATAAATATTTGCTCTGACACCCCGGGGGCAGGAGGGGCGGGGCCCAATAGGGGAAATATAGGTAAATCCTTTAAATCGCTACTTGTCATAGAGTTCTGAAAGGAATGTTACAAAATTTGGCCACAAACATCCTTGGGGGAAGGGGAACAGAACTTGTATAAATTTTGGCTCTAACCCCCCGGGGGCAGGAGGGGCGGGGCCCAATAGGGGAAATAGAGGTAAATCCTTTAAATCGCTACTAGTCATAGAGTTCTACATGGATTGTAACTAAATTTTGCCACAAACATCCTTGGGGGAAGGGGAACAGAACTTGTATAAATTTTGGCTCTGACCCCCCCGGGGGCAGGAGGGGCGGGGCCCAATAGGGGAAATAGAGGTAAATCCTTTAAATCGCTACTTGTCATAGACTTCTACATGGATTGTAACCAAATTTGGCCACAAACATCCTTGGGGGAAGGGGAACAGTACTTGTATAAATTTTGGATCTGACCCCCCGGGGGCAGGAGGGGCGGGGCCCAATAGGGGAAATAGAGGTAAATCCTATAAATTGCTACTAGTCATAGAGTTCTGCATGGATTGTAACCAAATTTGGCCAGAAACATCCTTGGGGGAAGGGGAACAGAACTTGTATAAATTTTGGCTCTGGCCCCCCGGGGGCTGGAGAGGTGGGGCCCAATAGGGGAAATAGAGGTAAATCCTTTAATTCGCTACTAGTCATAGAGTTCTGCATGGAATGTAACCAAATTTGGCCAGAAATATCCTTGGGAGAATAAGAACTGAGTTTGTATAAATTTTGGCTCTGGTCCCCGGGGCAGGAGGGGCGGGGCCCAATAGGGGAATTATAGGTAAATTCTATAAATTGCTACTTAATTGTCCTAGAGTTTTGTATGGATTGTAACTAAATTTGGCCACAAACATCCTTGGGGATTGGAGAACAGAACTTGTATAAATTTTGGCTCTGACCCTCAGGGGGCAGGAGGGGCGGGGCCTAATAGGGGAAATAGAGGTAAATTCTATCAATCGCTACTTGTCCTAGAGTTCTGCATGGATTGTAACCAAATTTGGCCACAAACATCCTTGGGGGAAGAGGAACAGAACTTGTATAAATTTTGGCTCTGATCCCCTGGGGGTAGGAGAGGTGGGGCCCAATAGGGGAAATAGGGAGAGGTAAATCCTTTAAATCGCTACTTCTCATAGAGTTCTGCATGGATTGTAACCAAATTTGGCCAGAAACATCCTTTGTGGAAGGGGAACAGAACTTGTATAAATTTTGGCTCTGACCCCCAGGGGGCAGGAGGGGTTGGGCCCAATAGGGGATTTAGAGGTTAATATTAAAATTCCTTCAGAAAAGAAACAATGAACCTGTATTCAGAAAATTATTTGGCATTACAAACCAGGTGAGCGATACAGGCCCTCTGGGCCTCTTGTTATTGTTTTGTTTGATTAAATCAACGTCCTCTTAACAGTCAGGGTCATGTAAGGATGGCATCCTATATATGCAGTGTCCTGCGTGTATGAAGTGCCTGGTATGTGATATGGGAGACTGTGGTATATTCATGTTGTGTCTTCTTCTATAGTGGAACTCTTGCCCTTTTCATAGTGCTACATCACTGAAACATGCCACCGAAGATACCAAGCAACACACCCCACCCGTTCACATTATACTGACAACGGGCGAACCAGTTGTCCTACTTGATTAATGCTGAGCACTAAGCAGGGTGTATCTCGGCCAGGTGACAGAGCCCAGAGCCTACCTTACAGGGACGAGCTCTCAATCGAAAAGACAAAACGTGAGGAGGTGTCAAGGGAGACGTTAGGAAGTATAAAGTAAGTTAGGTCCAGAAGAGATGCTAAGATACGATTCTAAATTTGGTCGCCTTTTACGATCATACAGTGGGTACAATTCTAACGCCTATTCGTTCATTTTAATGTCATTAGGTCATCTAACCCAATGGGTCAGGATGACCTATAGTCACCATGCTTCGTCCATTGTCGTGTACTGTTCGTATTTCGTCCTGCGATAAACTTGTCATTCAAACGACTTCTTCTCAATATCCGAAAGGCACTGAAAGAAACTGATATTAGGCATGTAGAAAGCTGGAATGATGGACTACTAAGTTTGTGGAAATGAATTACCTTGACCTTCATTCAAGGTCACAGAAGTCAAAAAGTCTAAATCTTTAAACGATTTCTTGTGAATAACTAAGATGCCTAGATACATGATATAAGGCCTGTAGTATGCTGGCATGAAAGGCTACCTTGAGTTCATTTAAGGTTACAAGAGTCAAATAGGCTAAAAACTTTAAACGACTTATTGTAAATAACTAAGAGGCATTGGAATCTGGTATTGGGACTGTATAATGCTAGCATGAAGGACTAACAAGTTTGTTCAAATTAATGACCTTGACCTACATTCATGGTTACATGGGTCAAATAAACTAAAATCTTTAAACGACTTCTTGTGATTAACTATGAGGACTAGAGACCTGGTATTGTACATGTAGCATGTTGGGATGAAATGCAATTAAATCGTCTTGCCCGATAGGTCAGGGTGACCAATAGTGATCGTACTTGGTGCGCCATCCGTCGTGCATACCCGGTAAACGTTTCATTCAAACAATTTCTTCTCAATAACTGAAAGGCATCGAAACATGATGTTAGACCTAACGTATTCTTGAATAAAGGGCTACATAAATAATTTCTTGACAATAACTATGACGCATTGCAGTATGCTGGAATAAAGGGCTTCAGACAAGTCAAATGTACGAAAATCTTAAAACAGCTTTTCAATATTTGAAAGGCCTAAAGACTCAGATAGTGGGTCTGCACTATTCCGCATAATTTGTTTACTTAACTTCATGGTAATTTTTTTTGAAACATATCAGACACCAAGAACGTCTATTGCAATATCTAATGTGTTGCCCCCAAAAAGTTAAGCAATTTCAGTCCACTGGATTCTTTTTCATTACTGTATAGTTTGACCATATTTTATTATGTGGATGATAGTCAGACATGGGGTGTTTGGCATAAGAATATCAACCTAGTTATTTATGACGTGTTTATGACATCAAAACAACAGTATATTCTTTTGAGAAATATCTAAGGTCAACATATAAGTTGCACTGATATACGTTTTGCTTAATGGTAATTTGCTTATTGATAAGTAAATAAAGCCATGATGACACAAATAGGAACTACTTCTGACAGGTGGTGTAGGAAATATATGTGATATTGACCTTATTTTGCTTGATGACACAACATATTGTCTAGTTTAATATATGACCCTAAAATTAACATTTTGTGAAAAGTACTATATGATATAAAGGCAAAACTAGGTCAAAGGTCAATATATATGTCAGTTCGACCGAACTTTGGTACACCAACTTACATGGGATACGTTTTACTCAAGTATGATTCATGATAGAGCCGAGAGAAGGACAGTTTTCGTTTTACATTTTTAAGTTTCAGTACTCTCAGTACTTTTATATTGGGTAAGAAATAAAGGGGGTAAACGTAAAGAAGAGCTAAAAAGTCAGCGTATCCAGCGATTCATCAACAATATTTTCATGAGTCAATAAATGATATATGAAGATATTTTTGATTGCTAAAATTTTAGGGTACTCCGGGTTTGTCAATGTCATTGTTATCTAAGGAATTAATTAAAAACTAATGAAATGAAATTGCTCTATTTTCATGAAAAATTAAGAGCAAAACTGGAAATTGCAAGAAAACCACAACAGATATGATGAAGTATTGTATATCGTTAAAAAGATAATACAAAATGCTATGTTATTACACCAAAATAATTTATCTTTGGGTTTTGTATGCCTTAATATGATACGTAACATTAAAGGCGCACAGGTGGGAATCGGACGTAAAACTTATAAAAGGTGGCGCTGTAGTCGCAAGATTAATCTATTCATAAAATAAGTACTATTCCGATATGTATTATGTGCTGATTGATGTATTTGCACAAAAAAAAATAAAAATTGAGCGTGGGCGGCCATGCAACACCTCATTTGTTGAGCTGAAAAAAATAAAGTGCCTATTAAAACTTTAATATATAGACTAACTGTACTGTAAATATTATCATTTTTTTATAACACTAATTGTATCAGTTATTGTTTCTACAGGAGGGAAAGTACCACCTGATCATACTCTCATCAAGTCAGCAACAAGAGTTGTCTCCCATGGACTGTTCTTTGCTATGTGTTTCTTTGCTGCGTTTGGAATTGCCTCTGGAATATTTTGTATAATGTTCAACTTCCTGAACAGACAGCGTAGGTATGTAAGGCTTACACTGACAAGACCATTCCCTGGTTGTAATCTGTTAATAAACATACCAAATATCTTTATAGCTGGCCAGTTCTACGGGGTTGATATTTTCATGACCATTTGATGTCGCCTTGGTTACAAAATATTTAAAATCAATCCAAATCACTAAGATTTTTGCCTACAAAAATAACCAACTATGCAGTAGTTGATATATTTACATTTCTAATGCAAATGATATTTTAAAATGTTAGTTGTAGAGTTGCTTATTTCACAATTAATTAAATAAAGAATTGTAATCTTTGTTCTAGTTTTGATTAGATGTATTCATCACCATATTAGCCTTTTTATCTCCCAGATACAGCTACAAAGCATTTATAAGTTGGTTAATATCTAATATCTAAACAATGATTTTAAAGATACACAGGCAAAAGTGCCACACATGAAATACATGTGAAAAACGCATGATTTTATGCGAAAATTTCATGCGTATATGAGCTGTAAAGAGCACACCTGTATATCATGCGTAAAATTCATATGAGAATCATGCGTTTCATGCGTAGAATTCCACATGCGTAAATCATGTGTAGCCACACATGAGAATCTCATGCGTAAATTTCAACATGCGTAAATCATGTGTAGCCACATATGTAAATCATGCGTATCACATGCGTAGCACGCATGTAAATTATATTATATGTAAATCAGCCAAAAAGTGCCAGGTATGTTTTTCACATGTATTGTATATATGTGAATGGTGATGCATATCACACATGTAAATTATGTCATATAGTGTAATCTATTCTCTTGCATTTTACATTTGCAATTAATTAATCAAATTATGTATGTAAAATACAAAAAAGAGCACATTTTATAAATTTGTAAATTATATGTCCCATGTCTAGACATTCTATCATGATGATCAGAAAAAGTCTCCAATTGTTCTAGAACTTCTCTAGAAATGTACTATATATAACAAGAACGCATTCCATGTCAAATGTCATATCTCGCATTATGTTATTGTAACTTAGCAATACAATCCTATGTCAAATCTCAAATTATATCAAAATGTAATTTAAGGAACAGACAAAAACTCATCAGATAAGATGGAAATTATTCATTTCAATTTGATTATGCACAAACAATCAAAAGATACACTGTAAAACAATTCCCCATGCATATCCTATATAACATATACAACATTTTTAGCCCACCATCATCAGATGGTGGGCTATTCAAATCGCATTTTGTCCGTGATCCGTCGTCCGTCCGTCCGTTAACAATTCTTGTTATTGCTATTTCTCAGAAAGTACCAAAGGAATCTTTCTCAAATTTCATATGTAGATTACCCTAGGACTCTAGTTGTGCATATTGCATTTTGGGACCGATTGGTTAACAAGATGGCCGCCAGGCAGCCATCTTGGATTTTGATAGTTAAAGTTTGTTATCGCTATTTCTCAGAAAGTGCTGAAGGGATGATTCTCAAATTTCTTATGTAGGTTACCCTAGGGCTCTTGTTGTGCATATTGAATTTTGGGACCAATTGATCAACAAGATGGTTGCCATGCAGCCATCTTGGATTTTGATAGTTAAAGTGCAGTGTTATACTGACCATAGATGTAGCTGTATTACAGGCCCTTTATGCCTCTTGTCTCTGTTTATAGGTGGTGAGGCGGTGTGAACTGTTTACTGTCCTCAGTTTTATACTGACCAAAGATATAGCTGTATTACAGCCCCTTTGTGCCTCTTGTCTCTGTTAACAGGTGGTGAGGTGGTGTGAACTGTTTACTGTCCTCAGTGTTATACTGACCATAGATATAGCTGTATTACAGGCCCTTTGTGCCTTTTGTCTTTGTTAACAGGTTGTTAGGCGATGTGAACTGTTTACTGTCCTCAGTGTTATACTGACCATAGATGTAGCTGTATTACAGGCCCTTTGTGCCTCTTGTCTCTGTTAACAGGTGGTGAGGTGGTGTGAACTGTTTACTGTCCTCAGTGTTATACTGACCATAGATGTAGCTGTATTACAGGCCCTTTGTGCCTCTTGTCTCTGTTAACAGGTGGTGAGGCAGGTGTGAACTGTTTACTGTCCTCAGTGTTATACTGACCATAGATGTAGCTGTATTACAGGCCCTTTGTGCCTCTTGTCTCTGTTAACAGGTGGTGAGGCGATGTGAACTGTTTACTGTCCTCAGTGTTATACTGACCATAGATATAGCTGTATTACAGGCCCTTTGTGCCTCTTGTCTCTGTTAACAGATGGTGAGGTGGTGTGAACTGTTTACTGTCCTCAGTGTTATACTGACCATAGATGTAGCTGTATTACAGGCCCTTTGTGCCTCTTGTCTCTGTTAACAGGTGGTGAGGTGGTGTGAACTGTTTACTGTCCTCAGTGTTATACTGACCATAGATGTAGCTGTATTACAGGCCCTTTGTGCCTCTTGTCTCTGTTTACAGGTGGTGAGGCGATGTGAACTGTTTACTGTCCTCAGTGTTATACTGACCATAGATGTAGCTGTATTACAGGCCCTTTGTGCCTCTTGTCTCTGTTAACAGGTGGTGAGGTGGTGTGAACTGTTTACTGTCCTCAGTGTTATACTGACCATAGATGTAGCTGTATTACAGGCCCTTTGTGCCTCTTGTCTCTGTTAACAGGTGGTGAGGTGGTGTGAACTGTTTACTGTCCTCAGTGTTATACTGACCATAGATATAGCTGTATTACAGGCCCTTTGTGCCTCTTGTCTCTGTTAACAGGTGGTGAGGTGGTGTGAACTGTTTACTGTCCTCAGTGTTATACTGACCATAGATGTAGCTGTATTACAGGCCCTTTGTGCCTCTTGTCTCTGTTAACAGGTGGTGAGGTGGTGTGAACTGTTTACTGTCCTCAGTGTTATACTGACCATAGATGTAGCTGTATTACAGGCCCTTTGTGCCTCTTGTCTCTGTTAACAGGTGGTGAGGCGGTGTGAACTGTTTACTGTCCTCAGTGTTATACTGACCATAGATATAGCTGTATTACAGGCCCTTTGTGCCTCTTGTCTCTGTTAACAGGTGGTGAGGCGGTGTGAACTGTTTACTGTCCTCAGTGTTATACTGACCATAGATATAGCTGTATTACAGGCCCTTTGTGCCTCTTGTCTCTGTTAACAGGTGGTGAGGCGATGTGAACTGTTTACTGTCCTCAGTGTTATACTGACCATAGATGTAGCTGTATTACAGGCCCTTTGTGCCTCTTGTCTCTGTTTACAGGTGGTGAGGTGGTGTGAACTGTTTACTGTCCTCAGTGTTATACTGACCATAGATGTAGCTGTATTACAGGCCCTTTGTGCCTCTTGTCTCTGTTAACAGGTGGTGAGGTGGTGTGAACTGTTTACTGTCCTCAGTGTTATACTGACCATAGATGTAGCTGTATTACAGGCCCTTTGTGCCTCTTGTCTCTGTTAACAGGTGGTGAGGTGGTGTGAACTGTTTACTGTCCTCAGTGTTATACTGACCATAGATGTAGCTGTATTACAGGCCCTTTGTGCCTCTTGTCTCTGTTAACAGGTGGTGAGGTGGTGTGAACTGTTTACTGTCCTCAGTGTTATACTGACCATAGATGTAGCTGTATTACAGGCCCTTTGTGCCTCTTGTCTCTGTTAACAGGTGGTGAGGTGGTGTGAACTGTTTACTGTCCTCAGTGTTATACTGACCATAGATGTAGCTGTATTACAGGCCCTTTGTGCCTCTTGTCTCTGTTTATAGGTGGTGAGGCGGTGTGAAATGTTTACTGTCCTCAGTTTTATACTGACCAAAGATATAGCTGTATTACAGCCCCTTTGTACCTCTTGTCTCTGTTAACAGGTGGTGAGGCGATGTGAACTGTTTACTGTCCTCAGTGTTATACTGACCATAGATATAGCTGTATTACAGGCCCTTTGTGCCTCTTGTCTCTGTTAACAGGTGGTGAGGTGGTGTGAACTGTTTACTGTCCTCAGTGTTATACTGACCATAGATGTAGCTGTATTACAGGCCCTTTGTGCCTCTTGTCTCTGTTAACAGGTGGTGAGGCGATGTGAACTGTTTACTGTCCTCAGTGTTATACTGACCATAGATGTAGCTGTATTACAGGCCCTTTATGCCTCTTGTCTCTGTTAACAGGTGGTGAGGTGGTGTGAACTGTTTACTGTCCTCAGTGTTATACTGACCATAGATGTAGCTGTATTACAGGCCCTTTGTCTCTTGTCTCTGTTACAGGTGGTGAGGGGTGTGAACTGTTTCTGTCCTCAGTGTTATATACTGACCATAGATTAGCTGTATTACAGGCTTTTGTGCCTCTTGTCTCTGTTAACAGGTGGTGAGGGGTGTGAACTGTTTACTGTCCTCAGTGTTATACTGACCATAGATGTAGCTGTATTACAGGCCCTTTGTGCCTCTTGTCTCTGTTAACAGGTGGTGAGGCGGTGTGAACTGTTTACTGTCCTCAGTGTTATACTGACCATAGATGTAGCTGTATTACAGGCCCTTTGTGCCTCTTGTCTCTGTTAACAGGTGGTGAGGTGGTGTGAACTGTTTACTGTCCTCAGTGATATACTGACCATAGATGTAGCTGTATTACAGGCCCTTTGTGCCTTTTGTCTTTGTTAACAGGTGGTGAGGCGGTGTGAACTGTTTACTGTCCTCAGTGTTATACTGACCATAGATGTAGCTGTATTACAGGCCCTTTGTGCCTCTTGTCTCTGTTAACAGGTGGTGAGGTGGTGTGAACTGTTTACTGTCCTCAGTGTTATACTGACCATAGATATAGCTGTATTACAGGCCCTTTGTGCCTCTTGTCTCTGTTAACAGGTGGTGAGGTGGTGTGAACTGTTTACTGTCCTCAGTGTTATACTGACCATAGATGTAGCTGTATTACAGGCCCTTTGTGCCTCTCTGTTAACAGGTGGTGAGGTGGTGTGAACTGTTTACTGTCCTCAGTGTTATACTGACCATAGATATAGCTGTATTACAGGCCCTTTGTGCCTCTTGTCTCTGTTAACAGGTGGTGAGGTGGTGTGAACTGTTTACTGTCCTCAGTGTTATACTGACCATAGATATAGCTGTATTACAGGCCCTTTGTGCCTCTTGTCTCTGTTAACAGGTGGTGAGGTGGTGTGAACTGTTTACTGTCCTCAGTGTTATACTGACCATAGATGTAGCTGTATTACAGGCCCTTTGTCCTCTTGTCTCTGTTAACAGGTGGTGAGGTGGTGTGAACTGTTTACTGTCCTCAGTGTTATACTGACCATAGATGTAGCTGTATTACAGGCCCTTTGTGCCTCTTGTCTCTGTTAACAGGTGGTGAGGTGTGTGTGAACTGTTTACTGTCCTCAGTGTTATACTGACCATAGATTAGCTGTATTACAGGCCCTTTGTGCCTCTTGTCTCTGTTAACAGGTGGTGAGGCGGTGTGAACTGTTTACTGTCCTCAGTGTTATACTGACCATAGATATAGCTGTATTACAGGCCCTTTGTGCCTCTTGTCTCTGTTAACAGGTGGTGAGGTGGTGTGAACAGTTTACTGTCCTCAGTGTTATACTGACCATAGATGTAGCTGTATTACAGGCCCTTTATGCCTCTTGTCTCTGTTAACAGGTGGTGAGGCGGTGTGAACTGTTTACTGTCCTCAGTGTTATACTGACCATAGATGTAGCTGTATTACAGGCCCTTTGTACCTCTTGTCTCTGTTAACAGGTGGTGAGGCGGTGTGAACTGTTTACTGTCCTCAGTGTTATACTGACCATAGATGTAGCTGTATTACAGCCCCTTTGTGCCTCTTGTCTCTGTTAACAGGTGGTGAGGTGGTGTGAACTGTTTACTGTCCTCAGTGTTATACTGACCATAGATATAGCTGTATTACAGGCCCTTTGTGCCTCTTGTCTCTGTTAACAGGTGGTGAGGTGGTGTGAACTGTTTACTGTCCTCAGTGTTATACTGACCATAGATGTAGCTGTATTACAGGCCCTTTGTGCCTCTTGTCTCTGTTAACAGGTGGTGAGGCGGTGTGAACTGTTTACTGTCCTCAGTGTTATACTGACCATAGATATAGCTGTATTACAGGCCCTTTATGCCTCTTGTCTCTGTTAACAGGTGGTGAGGTGGTGTGAACTGTTTACTGTCCTCAGTGTTATACTGACCATAGATGTAGCTGTATTACAGGCCCTTTGTGCCTCTTGTCTCTGTTAACAGGTGGTGAGGGTGTGAACTGTTTACTGTCCTCAGTGTTATACTGACCATAGATGTAGCTGTATTACAGGCCCTTTGTGCCTCTTGTCTCTGTTAACAGGTGGTGAGGTGGTGTGAACTGTTTACTGTCCTCAGTGTTATACTGACCATAGATATAGCTGTATTACAGGCCCTTTGTGCCTCTTGTCTCTGTTTACAGGTGGTGAGGCGGTGTGAACTGTTTACTGTCCTCAGTGTTATACTGACCATAGATATAGCTGTATTACAGGCCCTTTGTGCCTCTTGTCTCTGTTAACAGGTGGTGAGGCGATGTGAACTGTTTACTGTCCTCAGTGTGTTATACTGACCATAGATATAGCTGTATTACAGGCCCTTTGTGCCTCTTGTCTCTGTTAACAGGTGGTGAGGTGGTGTGAACTGTTTACTGTCCTCAGTGTTATACTGACCATAGATGTAGCTGTATTACAGGCCCTTTGTGCCTCTTGTCTCTGTTTACAGGTGGTGAGGCGATGTGAACTGTTTACTGTCCTCAGTTTTATACTGACCAAAGATATAGCTGTATTACAGCCCCTTTGTACCTCTTGTCTCTGTTAACAGGTGGTGAGGTGGTGTGAACTGTTTACTGTCCTCAGTGATATACTGACCATAGATGTAGCTGTATTACAGGCCCTTTGTGCCTCTTGTCTCTGTTAACAGGTGGTGAGGCGATGTGAACTGTTTACTGTCCTCAGTGTTATACTGACCATAGATGTAGCTGTATTACAGGCCCTTTGTGCCTCTTGTCTCTGTTAACAGGTGGTGAGGTGGTGTGAACTGTTTACTGTCCTCAGTGTTATACTGACCATAGATGTAGCTGTATTACAGGCCCTTTGTGCCTCTTGTCTCTGTTAACAGGTGGTGAGGCGGTGTGAACTGTTTACTGTCCTCAGTGTTATACTGACCATAGATGTAGCTGTATTACAGGCCCTTTGTGCCTCTTGTCTCTGTTAACAGGTGGTGAGGTGGTGTGAACTGTTTACTGTCCTCAGTGTTATACTGACCATAGATGTAGCTGTATTACAGGCCCTTTGTGCCTCTTGTCTCTGTTAACAGGTGGTGAGGTGGTGTGAACTGTTTACTGTCCTCAGTGTTATACTGACCATAGATATAGCTGTATTACAGGCCCTTTGTGCCTCTTGTCTCTGTTAACAGGTGGTGAGGCGGTGTGAACTGTTTACTGTCCTCAGTGTTATACTGACCATAGATATAGCTGTATTACAGGCCCTTTGTGCCTCTTGTCTCTGTTAACAGGTGGTGTAGGTGGTGTGAACTGTTTACTGTCCTCAGTGTTATACTGACCATAGATGTAGCTGTATTACAGGCCCTTTGTGCCTCTTGTCTCTGTTAACAGGTGGTGAGGTGGTGTGAACTGTTTACTGTCCTCAGTGTTATACTGACCATAGATGTAGCTGTATTACAGCCCCCAGGGTGCCTCCTTGTCTCAATCTCTGATAACAGATATTAAAATGCTATCTCAGGCTAATAATTCTAACCAAGTTTGACTCGTTTCAAATGAAAATTGAGCAAAAAATGCTCATAAAATGTGTTTTCCCTATATAAAGTATAGTAAACTTGACCCCCTCCCCAGGGGGAAATGTGAAACCTCAGGGTCATATAATTCACAATTTTTGTAAAGGACCTTAAGACCTTTCTATTTATGAAAAGTATTTGTTTCTACCATTTCCAGAATTTCAGAAGAAGATTTTTGAAGTTTTAGCCTATTTGACCCTTTTTTAGCCCCGCCCCTCTGCCCCCAAGGGGTCGGCCAGAACCAATGTGGATATGATATTAAAATGCTATCTCAGGCTAATAATTTTAACCAAGTTTGACTCGTTTCCAATGAAAATTGAGCAAAAAATGCTCATAAATGTGTTTTCCCTATATAAACTATAGTAAACTTGACCCCCTCCCCAGGGGGAAACGTGAGACCCCAGGGTCATATAATTCACAATTTTTGTAAAGGACCTTAAGACCTTTCTATTTATGAAAAGTATTTGATTCTACCATTTCCAGAATTTCAGAAGAAGATTTTTGAAGTTTTAGCCTATTTGACCCCTTTTGACCCTGCCCTTAAGGCCCCTGGGGGTCAGTCATAGAAAATTTGTTAATAGGATTAAATGGCCATGTCATACTGATAATTCTGGCAACATTTGACTCATTTCCTATTACAAATGACCAAATAATGCGCAGAAAAGTGTTTTCTCAATATAAAGTATAGTAAACTTAACCCCCTCCCCAGGGGGAAACTAGAGACCCCAGGGTCATATAATTCACAATTTTTGTAAAGGACCTTAAGACCTTTCTATCTATGAAGAGTATTTGATTCTACCACATCTGTGAGTAGAGAAGAAGATTTTTGAAATTTTACTCAATTTTACCCCTTTTGGCCCCTCCCACAGCCCCCTCTATTGCTGGGCCTTGAAGTTGGTCAGTGATTTATAAATTTGACCTTTTTAGACTATGAAGAGTATTTGCTTCCATCAAACCTGTGAACTTAGAGAGAGGTATTTTTTGAAATTTTAATCAATTTGACCCTATTTGGTCCTGCCCCTCTGGTCCCCCAGGGGGTCATCGAGGACGGATATGGATGTTAAAATGCTATATCTTAGGCTAATAATTCTAATCAAGTTTGACTAATTTCCTACGAAAATTGGGCAAATAATGTTCACAAATATGTTTTTCCTATATAAACTAAAGCAAACTTGACCCCTCCCCAGGGGGTAACGTAAGACCCCAAGGTCATATAATTCACAGTTTTTATAAAACACCTGAAGACCTTTCCATCTATAATTATTTGATTCTACTATATCCAGAATCTTAGAAGATTTTTGAAGTTTTAGCCTATTTGACCCTTTTTTAGCCCCGCCCCTCTACCCCCAGGGGGTCGGCCAGGACCAATGTGGATATGATATTAAAATGCTATCTCAGGCTAATAATTCTAACCAAGTTTGACTCATTTCCTATGAAAATTCAGCAAAAAATGCTCATTAATGTGTTTTTCCTATATAAACTACAGTAAACTTGACCCCCTCCCTAAGGGGAAACAGGAGATCCCAGGGTCATATAATTTACAATTTTTATAAACAAACTTTAAGACCTTTTTATCTATAAAGTGTATTTGATTATACCATTTCCAGAATTTTAAAAGAATATTTTTGAAGTTTTAGCCTATTTGGCCCTTTTTTGGCCCCGCCCCTCTGCCCCCAGGGGGTCGGCCTGGACCAATATGGATATGATATTAAAATGCTATCTCAGGCTAATAATTCTAACCAAGTTTGACTCGTTTCCAATGAAAATTGAGCAAAAAATGCTCATAAATGTGTTTTCCCTATATAAAGTATAGTAAACTTGACCCCCTCCCCAGGGGGAAATGTGAAACCTCAGGATCATATAATTCACAATTTTTAGCTCACCTGGCCCGAAGGGCCGGTGAGCTTATGTCATGGCGCGGCGTCCGTCGTCCGTCGTCCGTCGTCCGTCGTCCGTCCGTCCGTCCGTCCGTCCGTCAACATTTCCTATAAATCGCTACTTGTCCTAGAGTTCTGCATGGATTGTAACCAAATTTGGCCACAAACATCCTTGGGGGAGGGGGAACAGAACTTGTATAAATTTTGGCTCTGACCCCCCAGGGGCAGGAGGGGCGGGGCCCAATAGGGGAAATAGAGGTAAATCCTTTAAATCGCTACTTGTCCTAGAGTTTGGCATGGATTGTAACCAAAATCAGCCACAAACATCCTTCGGGGAAGGGGAACAGAACTTGTATAAATTTTGGCTATGATCCCCCAGGGGCAGGAGGGGCGGGGCCCAATAGGGGAAATAGAGGTAAATCCTTTAAATCGCTACTAGTCATAGAGTTCTGCATGGATTGGAACCAAATTGGCCACAAACATCCTTGGGGGAAGGGGAACAGAACTTGTATAAATTTTGGCTCTGACCCCCCCGGGGGCAGGAGGGGCGGGGCCCAATAGGGGAAATAGAGGTAAATCCTTTAAATCGCTACTAGTCATAGAGTTCTGCATGAATTGGAACCAAATTTGGCCACAAACATCCTTGGGGGAAGGGGAACAGAACTTGTATAAATTTTGGCTCTGATCCCCCGGGGACAGGAGGGGCGGGGCCCAATAGGGGAAATAGAGGTAAATCCTTTAATCGCTACTTGTCCTAGAGTTTGGCATGGATTGTAACCAAAATCAGCCACAAACATCCTTGGGGGAAGGGGAACAGTACTTGTATAAATTTTGGCTCTGATCCCCCGGGGGCAGGAGGGGCGGGGCCCAATAGGGGAAATAGAGGTAAATCCTTTAAATCGCTACTAGTCATAGAGTTGTGAATGGAATGTACCCAAATTTGGCCACAAACATCCTTTGGGGAAGGGGAACAGAACTTGTATAAATTTTGGCTCTGGCCCCCCCGGGGGCAGGAGGGGCGGGGCCCAATAGGGGAAATAGAGGTAAATCCTTTAAATCGCTACTAGTCATAGAGTTCTGCATGGATTGGAACCAAATTTGGCCACAAACATCCTTGGGGGAAGGGGAACAGAAATTTTATAAATTTTTGGCTCTGACCCCCCCGGGGGCAGGAGGGGCGGGGCCCAATAGGGGAAATAGAGGTAAATCCTTTAAAGCGCTACTAGTCATAGAGTTCTGCAGGAATTGGAACCAAATTTGGCCACAAACATCCTTGGGGGAAGGGGAACAGAACTTGTATAAATTTTGGCTCTGGCCCCCCGGGGGCTGGAGGGGCGGAGCCTAATAGGGGAAATAGAGGTAAATCCTTTAAATCGCTACTAGTCACAGAGTTCCGCATGGAATGTAACCAAATTTGGCCAGAAATATCCTTGGGAGAATAAGAACTGAGTTTGTATAAATTTTGGTTCTGGTCCCGGGGGGCAGGAGGGGTGGGGCCCAATAGGGGAAATAGAGGTAAATTCTTTAAATCGCTACTAGTCATAGAGTTCTGTATGGATTGTAACCAAATTTGGCCACAAACATCCTTGGGGGAAGGGGAACAGAACTTGTAAAAGTTTTGGCTCTGGCCCCCCAGGGGCAGGACGGGTGGGGCCCAATAGGGGAAATAGAGGTAAATCCTATAAATTGCTAAAATAAATTGTCCTAGAGTTTTGCTTGGATTGTGACCAAATTTGGCCGCAAACATCCTTGGGGGAAGGGGAACAGAACTTGTATAAATTTTGGCTCTGACCCCCTGGGGGCAGGAGGGGTGGGGCCTAATAGGGGATTTAGAGGTTAATATCAAAATTCCTTCAGAAAAGAAACAATGAACCTGTATTCAGAACATTACTTGGCATTACAAACCAGGTGAGCGATACAGGCCCTCTGGGCCTCTTGTTGTAAAGGACCTTAAGACCTTTCTATTTATGAAAAGTATTTGTTTCTACCATTTCCAGAATTTCAGAAGAAGATTTTTGAAGTTTTAGCCTATTTGACCCTTTTTTAGCCCCGCCCCTCTGCCCCCAGGGGGTCGGCCAGAACCAATGTGGATATGATATTAAAATGCTATCTCAGGCTAATAATTTTAACCAAGTTTGACTCGTTTCCAATGAAAATTGAGCAAAAAATGCTCATAAATGTGTTTTCCCTATATAAACTATAGTAAACTTGACCCCCTCCCCAGGGGGAAACGTGAGACCCCAGGGTCATATAATTCACAATTTTTGTAAAGGACCTTAAGACCTTTCTATTTATGAAAAGTATTTGATTCTACCATTTCCAGAATTTCAGAAGAAGATTTTTGAAGTTTTAGCCTATTTGACCCCTTTCGACCCCGCCCTTAAGGCCCCTGGGGGTCAGTCATAGAAAATTTGTTAATAGGATTAAATGGCCATGTCATACTGATAATTCTGACAACATTTGACTCATTTCCTATTACAAATGACCAAATAATGCGCAGAAAAGTGTTTTCTCAATATAAAGTATAGTAAAATTAACCCCCTCCCCAGGGGGAAACTAGAGACCCCAGGGTCATATAATTCACATTTTTTGTAAAGGACCTTAAGACCTTTCTATCTATGAAGAGTATTTGATTCTACCACATCTGTGAGTAGAGAAGAAGATTTTTGAAATTTTACTCAATTTTACCCCTTTTGGCCCCTCCCACAGCCCCCTGGGTGGTGGGGACCATATAATTCACAATTTTGATTGGCCTTATGCCTTAGAAGGTTTGTGCAAAATTTCAATGAAATTGCTTCAGCAGTTTTGGAGAAGAAGTCGAAAATGTAAATTGTTTACGGACATACGACGCACGACGGACGACGCACGACGCACGACGACGGACAAAAGGCGATTAGAATAGGTCACTTGAGACTTCGTCTCAGGTGACCTAAAAATGATGTGTCTGACTCTCCGGGGGCCTGAGGGGTGGGGTCAAAAGGGGTTAATTTGGCTATTTCCATATAAACGACTTCTTCTCTGAAACTAAGCATGGGATAGCACTCATAATGCAATGGTAGCTAGCACTCATAATGCATTGGTAGCTTCCTTATAGAGTGGGGATTCAAAATTGTACAAATGTTTGGGCTGACCCTCCAGGGGCCTGAGGGGTGGGGCGAAAAGGGGTCAATTTTGCTATTTCAATATAAACGACTTCTTGTTTGCAACTAAACATGGGATTATGCTCATATTGCAATGGTAGCATCCTTATAGGGTGGGGATTCAAAATTGTGCAAATGATGGGACAGACCCATCAGGGGCCTGTGGGGGCGGGGTCAAAGGGGTAAATTTATTTCGCTTTTTCCATAGAAACGACTTCTCTAAGCATGGGAGAGCACTCATAATGCAATGGTAGCATCCTTATGTACAAATTATGGAACCACCCCCCCCCCCCTCCCCCAAGTCCAAGCCCTTCTTCAATTAATGTTCTAATTTCAACAAAAGTCAACTAGGCTGTTCCCCGATAGCTGTGGTGTTCCAGCAGAGTTAATGCAAATGTTCCATTAATACAATGGACATCATTGTAGATATTGTATAATGTTGTGACATGAGAATTGATACCTGTACATGTGTTTGTTAACAGGTGTGATATATGGCTACAAAGGAATTCTGCTACTGTTTGGTATATTCCTGGCCTATGAGACGAGGAGCGTTAAGCTGAAACAAGTGAATGACTCTAGATTTGTAGGAATGAGTATTTATAATGTGGTGGTAAGTTCTTCTATCATATGTAATTACATTGTGGTTGATCTTTTCTGACAAAATACATTGATTGTAATGAGGTGGTAAGTTCTCCTATCATATGTAATTACATTGTGGTTGATCTTCTCTCACTAAATACATGTACATTGATTATAATGTGTTGGTAAGTTCTATCACATGTAATTATATTGTGGTTGATCTTTTCTGACTAAATACATTGATTATAATGTGGTAGTAAGTTCTAACATATGTTATCCCCCGTCCAACGAAGTCTGTCCGTCTGTACGAATGGTTTCCGGAGCACAACTCTAAAACCAGTAGAGAAATTTCCACGAAACTTCATACACACATTGGTCTTATGGTCTAGTAGTGCCTTTTGCTATTTTTAGGTTTTCATTTTTTGCATTTTTTCCGTAACCATGGAAACATTGCTGAAAATATCATATTTTTGTACCAGGTTTGTTTCCGGAGCATAACTTTAAAACCAGAAGAGATATTTCCACGAAACTTCATAGACACATTGGTCTTATGGTCTAGTAGTGCCTTTTGCTATTTTAAGGTTTTCACTTTTTGTACTTTTTTCTGTAACCATGGAAAAACATTGCTGAAAATGGCAGATTTTTGTGTAAGAATCGTTTCCGTAGCACAACTCTAAAACCAGAAGAGATATTTCCATGAAACTTCATAGACACATAGTTCTTATGGTCTAGTAGTGCCTTTTGCTATTTTCAGGTTTTCATTTTTTGCACTTTTTCCATAACCATGGAAACATTGCTGAAAATATCATATTTTTGTACCGTTTTTTCCGTTACCATGGAAACATTGCTGAAAATATCATGGTAAATGGTAAATGTTACTTTGCAAAACTCCACCCATCTTTGTGTATATAGTCGAATATAAATGTCAAGGCTGTATACCTGATTCAACAATTGCAGCTCCGCTCTACTTGAATTATACTCCATCTTTCTTTAGCTCAACTTCCTTTTTCCGTTTTTTTTCCATACACATAAGTCTCCACAATCAAACTTACTTCAGCTTTGATATCTCCATTGGCGGGGGATCTGAATGACTATGTCCTTGTTACATTGTGGTTGATCTTCTCTAACTAAATACATTGATTATGATGCTATTTGTGTTTTTGAGGAGTTCAAAATTTTAAAAATGACAATTTTACTGTTCAAGGGCAGATAACTCTGTTATATGCAAAGTTGACAAAAAGACTGAATTGAAGATCAACTTCACTTATATATGGATTATTATTAAAGCTTTGGGTAATATAATTGATTTTGTAATGCTTCAAAAATCATAGTACTAACTCACCTGATTTGTACATTTAATCATTATAGATCTGACTATTCACTGTTACAGGTGTTGTGTGTGATAACAGCGCCCATCACTCTTATCATCAGTAACCAACAAGATGCCAGCTTTGCCTTCTTAGCCCTCGCCATTCTTTTATGCAGTTTTCTGTCTATGGGCCTCATATTTGTACCTAAGGTATATTCATCTATTGATGTTAGCTCTTCTTATTCATATTGTTTGACAAGAAAATAACCAGTTATAGGGTTCTGTTTATGTCAGATAAAGCTATTTCTGCATACATGTCCTGTCTGAATATCATATCTTTTCCTTCATTCTGTATATCTTTTAATCCTTTTTTGTTTTTTTAAATTGACTAATCTTCCATTGAATTCTGCGATAGATTGTTGAAATAAGTCGCAATCCAAAGAAAAATCATCTGGAAGTGCGGGCCATGTCTGAATCTGTGACCAGTAAGTAGGAAGATGAAAGACATCAGAGGCTGCTTATAGAAAATGAAGGCCTGAAAAAACAGATTTCAGAGGTAATTAACTTACCGGTACAGTCTTGAAAAGGAAGTCTTGCTAAAAATATTTGTTCTTATCGTGTGATAAAATGTTTCATCATCTCAAACTAAAAGAAAGAAAGATAAAACAAAAGTTATGTGGACGTGTTGAGTTCTAATTCAATAAAGGCTTAGAAAATATTTTGGTGAAGGAGAAGGAATTGATAAAGCCTACAAAGATATTAGATCAGTACAATTTAAAAACTACTTTGCAGGAAAATTACAATTTATATCTTCTGCCAAAACCCGAAAATTTGAAGTGTTATAAGACTTTTGCTGATCAAAACCAAAAAAGGACAGTATTGTTTACATAACCTGTTTTCCTGTTACAGATGGAAGATAGAGTAAAGGAACTAAAGGAGAAATTAGAACGTAAAACACAACAAAGACTTTTAATTAATGGAGACGGTCCAGAGAGGAACAAAGTTACACCAACAAATAAAACTGACCAATCGCAGCTGGACAGTGACGTAGACAAGTCACCTGACTTACACGATACCATGGACCATAAAAACATCTTCAGTGATAATGCGTCTGTACCATTTCAACCTAATTCGGACTCAAACTCGAGCATGCCGAAAAATTTACATTACTCAATGTCAGATAAAGACATTGAATCTTTGTGAAACCTTCGGAAATTATTTCAAATGCATCTTATTTATGGAGCAATACTAAAACTAAACTTTCATATATTTCAAAAGTTTAATACAATTTGTATTATAGATGTCCTGATTTCATGTGTGAATATTACAGTGTATGTCAAGTTTTGGGAAATATTACATAAGTTTCCACCTTTTACAATTTTCTTTTAAATTTTACACTACTTTAATTTTTTTGTTGCCATATTTAATTGTTTTACTGCCATATATATTTACACCAACATTTACATCAGTGAATAATAAGGCATTTTTAATTACCTTCATAGAGAATAATTTTACTTTGATGTAATAAAAACAAAGTGATTTTTACATCATGTACATTTGTACATGTAATTTAGATTTGATATACATGTACATGTATAACACATTTATGTGATATACATTGAATATTTTTGATGACTTTACTACCTAGACTACCAGTGTCATACTGAAATCAGATCATAATGTAGTAGCTGGTGGCTACACTTGTAAACAGAAGATATCCATATATCTTTTTAATGATCTTTTTGCTGTTACGCAGTTATATTTAAAGATGGTTTCCTGCGTATAGTAAAATACATTTTAACCGCAAAACCAAAAAATGTGCATTTCTTGTGGATTTGTTAGAAAAAAAATCAATAAAAATGGTATCAGATACTGCAGTATTACTCCAGTTATTGGTTTTCTCATTGGGATCTTGAAACAAATAAACTGGCCGGATCATCGACATGGACATTTGGAATATCACATGATCATTTCAGTTCAGTTAGATGTCAATAGGAGAAAATAGGGTCAACAGGGTCAAAGGTAATGTTTACAGGAGAAATATCTTGTTAATGTTGTTACTCTTATGAATATAAATAGTTAATTTTATTACTAAACATATTTTACACATACTATGTTAATTTCACTTTGGTAACCCTCAATTGATATGACTATTCTATGATCCAGTTGATGTCACACTTTGTCCGAAAAGGGGTAAAAGTAACGGTACGAATAAGATTAAAGAAATTGTATGTATATGTAGATAAAGGATGAGACACACAACATCAAAGAACAGAAGCTGTATAGAAACTAGAAGCACATACAGATTTAGTGTATGGAGCTTTGTAAAAAGGGATGGGGGTGTCAGATTGTCACAAAAGTCTGCAAACAAAATTTATTTCATAACACTATGAAATTAAAAAATAGTGACTTCAATACTTAATTTTCCAGGCTACTTAATAAAATGAAATACGTTTACATGTACTATTCCATTGATTTTTTCCAAGGGATTATTTTTTTCCAAATTGATAAGCAACGTCAATGTTTCTATTGTGACATCACGATAACATCGGATTTCAGCACCATTCTCGGATTATTTTTTCCGTCATGGAATGAAAAAAATGAATAGGCCAATCAGAAAGCCAGAAACAAAGAGAGAAATAATTATTTTTTATGAGAATTCGATGTCTCATATTTGCTTTGTGGAACGTCATTTCATAGTGTTATTTTCAAAATTTAATTTTTTTTATTTATTATTTATGTATTTTTTTATTTATTTTTTTTGTACTCTTCTTAATGCATCTGCATTATAAGTTAAATAAGCTCCTCAAAACAGTTTTGCCCTAATTATAGATAGAATCAGCTAAAGGCTTGCAAAAATGAAAAATTCAACACTTGCATCGTAAATATCTAAGTGTTCATTAACTGAAACAAGAACAGTAACTCCCATATATTGGAATCACAAGGGCCATAGTGGGAGGTCAAAAGGAGTCAAATAGGCTAAAATTTCAAAAACCTTCATCTGAAATTCTGGAAATGGTAGAATCGAATACTAAAGATGGACCAAAAATTGTGAATTATATAATTCTGGGGTCTCACGTTTCCCCCTTGGGAGGGGGTCAAGTTTACTTTAGTTTATTATTTGTTCAATTTTCATAGGAAACGTTATTAGAATTACAGATGTATTAGCCTGAGATATAGCATTTTAACACTCATATCAGTCCTTGCTGACCCCTTGGAGGACCAGAGGGGTTTGGCCAAACAGGGTCAAAATTCCAAAAAATCTTCTTCCGAGTTCACAGGTTTGATGGAAACAAATACTCTTTATAGATTAAAAAGTCAATAGTGTTTATGTCTTTGTTTCATTCTATATCTGAACTCAGGAGACTGTTAAGGCCCATGGGCCTCTTGTTCAATTTTTGTAATGATTTTTGCAAAACATTTACACTTTTTGGGAGGGAAAAAAAGCGAAAATGAAACATTGCTCTTTGTCTTCTCATTTCACCCTGTAAAAGGGTGTTTCCACAATTTTACTCTCAGGACATATCTGTATGTGTAAACTAATTTCGAAATTAAAATGCGGGAAAACAGTTTTTGGGTGACCTAAAATATTGAGGGCAGTTAGCTACGGATCGCTTCTTTGTTTAAAATTGATTCCAGAGTTCGATTTAAGTTAAAAATAACATATAGTGATAATTTCACATGCTAAATGCAATGGTAACACCTTTAAAAATATTGGTTGCCGGGGTAGCAAAGAAGCGCTCTGATAATTTGAAATTTAATTTGTCAGAATTAAGAGAAATTGGTATAATAAAGAGATTATGAGATATGCTAAATAACATGATATTACTTTCAAAAAGATCGGTTACCATGGAAACAAAATGGAGGCCCCATTTTGGTTGCAATTTAGATGATATCAGATTTACAATTGCAAGTGAAATTTGGTATATGGGGTTTTGAAGTACCATATTCAACCCAGTAAGCATCCATGTCCCTATAAGTGCCTCTCCCCCTTTTTGAGGCCGCCATTTCAATATTGCCCAGGCATAAATAAAGACCAAAATACACAAAACTGTATTGATTTGCAATAATTTCGTCTTATACACTTTTTCATTTTTTTTAAGTGCCCTAGGCACTTATGGGGTCAAATACGGTATGCTAAATAAGATACTTAGCAGTTTTCAAATACTTTACTGCCATGGTAAAGAAATCAATGTCCCTAATTGGTTAAAATTCATATTGTAACACATTTCATATAAAAATCTTTTTTCTTTTCCGCTCTTTAATCGATATATTTTTAATGCAATTTGAAAAAGTTTTATCGACAGAGGAAAACATCTTTTGAGTTTAAATAGCTGATGACAAAATGCATGTTTTCTTAATTACTATTTGATTTCTGACATTAAAAAAGAGCATATCTAGTTAAGCTTTTTATTATGTTAGGGAAAATACAATAATAAAAATGCACTAATTTCAGTGTATAAATATGTTAGTTTACATAATTCTATCACTAATTGTTGTTTTATTAGGGTACCTATGGTCAAGTTTGAATTTAATGTCGCCTAGGGCAAATGTTGACTTTTTAGAAAAAATATCATTGATTACATTCTAGCATTTGAAAAGCTACTTTCCCTGATTTAATTTTTTTTTTTTTTTGAAAAGGTATCTGCTTAAAGATCAGTCTCATGGCCATTTTTTTTTCTATAATTTAAAAGTGTGGACAAAAATAGATATGTTATCCCTTGTCAAAATGGATATAAGATAAAGAATAAAACCATTTGCATTAGCAGAAATATTTTTAAAAAAAAATCAAAAATATGTTCGATAGGTGGATACAAGGGGACCCCTTGACAGATACCCACAATAATGTGAGAAGTTACCTTGTAGGCTCTTAATCCTTTTTAAATAGGCAAAACCGATAAAATATCTCGCATAAAGATGAAATATACCTAGACCTTTAACACTGCAATATTTGAATGAACCCCACCTTTAAAGTGAATAGTCAGGCACATATTTTTCATTTCAAAATATTTTATTAAATTCAAAGATTCAATTTTGGATCGGGCAGCAGACAAAGCCCTATATGCCCTCTCCACATGATTACCGTACATAAATGTATTGTGTATAGAAACATGTTTTAAGAGCATATCTTTAAAAGCATATTTGCACAGGACTGGATCAATAAAATAATGTATTTTTGTTTTAATAAAGATATTATTATAGATGTCTCAGTAATGAGTAATATTGTCTGAAGTCAAGGCTGGCAACTCTGTCACATGACCTACAGCACCCCACTTCACTTTAAACGATTAAAAAGCACATTTATTCCAACTAACATGTTACAAATTATAGAATTTGACAATGTTTTCTCAGATTTCTCCAGTTGTGTATAAGACATTGAATGATATGTTGAATGAAAGATAAATATTACTGAAATAAGGTTGTGTATAATTTGTAACATGTAAATTCCAATTAATGTGCTTTTTAATCGCCTAAAGTGAAGTGGGTGCCGTAGGTTACGTACGTGACCAAGTTGCCAACACTATGTTATTTTATCACCAGTACATGCTATCAGATTATCTTTTTAGTCTGCAAATGCCCCTGGTCTGAATGTGTTCATGTATATCAAAACGGCAGACAAGTTCTGCTATGTTGTCAAGTGGAAAAGCTCAGTGTAAAAATTTCCTCATAAGCAGTTATACTGGATATATTTACACTATTCTTACCAACATTAGCCTTTAGACTATTCACTTAAAGGATGACGTATCAATATTACACTGGATCCTTATACACACTGTCTTTCAGATACGAATTAAATACTGGGATAAGTAGTTACTCCAACAGTGTAGACAAGATATGTATGTTCTGCTTCGTACCTTATCCGTTCATAAATTATTTCATTTCTGAATATTTCATTTGAAATAAGAACACAAGACTGATATTCTTTTAAGAGACTGTATTAATTTTGTTGCCTGACTGGTGTAAGTGGACGCGTAAAATGTACATATCTGAGTCCTAAGGCCTTTTGTGAAACCAAGCGAGCCACCCAACCTGAAAAATCCTGCAGTGCAGGTTAGCAGGAGGTGCACCAGCACTCAATGCTTAAGATTTCAAATACTGGATTTAAGAAGGCCGTGAAGAGGAAAATGTGACCGAATGAGATACTAAAGTCTTTATTGAACAGTCTTTGGATTTAAGAAGGCCGTGAAAATGAAAATGTGACCGAATACTAAAGTAAATGAAATAAATACTAAAGTCTTTATTGAACAGTCTTAAAATGAAAGAAATATCCAGTTGCACGTATATACACTGTATCCTCCAAAACATCTCTGTATCGTTAGGTCCAATATATGCTGGTCCTCCAGGATCCTACACAAAGACTAGAACGCTGCAACTTATATACACAGAAATCATTCCAAATTCTACAACAGAAAAAAACATTATTAGTTCCTGCACAAATTATTTATAAACAAAAGTGAAACTGCATAGGGAGAAGACCTATATAGGAAATGTCTGCTGTCTGATCACTTCGAGATTTGTCAATAAATTGTTTGAAATTGAATTTGAACACTATCACATTAATATAAAACAAACATTCTAAAGAAATAATAAAACATGTCGATGACATGAACCCTACAAATGCACATACTTCGTGTGCCTAATGCATACATCTACCAGACTCATTATAATTAAATTATAAGGAAACAAAATTTATTGATTGTATATCTAAGAACTAACACCATACATATACAAATCAATCTGGAATTTGTAGAAGTCCACAAATTTACCATGGGTCCGAATGTTTTTAACAACATGCCTGATTTCTCACGGCCGTCAGACCACTGCTATTCTAATCTTACCATGATCTGATAATATCTACCAGCTTTTAAGGATGCTCTGGTGAAAAATGCGATTTTTTCCTTATGACTTACTTTTTTTCTATATATAGATTTCTTGAAATAGGAGTTCATATCAAAGTTGAAAATGGAATAAAAAGAATATGGTAGTGTGGTTATTTTGAGCTATTGCATTGTATGAACCGGATACTTATATGTTGTGAACTATGGTGGAGGCATTTAAGACGAATTTCATTCTATACTGAAATATCATTATGGAAGATTAAAGATGCTCCACCGCTGACAAATAGTATTTTTTCACTATTAAAAAACAGGAGCAGACGATTTAGTATTTTTCTTCAGTTACAAAAGTTACTTACTTTACACCATTACCACCATTGAAAAGTTTGAGCTTCTAATTTTACTTAAAGTTGAAAATATGAAAAATAATTAATTGCATCCCGAAAAAATTCCGTGGCACTATATCCTATATGGAATGAACTACTGAATGCGCATGTACCAAAGGCAAAATAAATTATTTTATATTATTTTTTGTTAATTAGACTATTATATACACGATTAAAACACCAATTATTGTTTAAATGATGAATATTATTTATGCTCTGTCGGCGGTGGAGCATCTTTAAGCATGTGTAACTTTTTGGAACTTAAAAACTCTAAAACAAAAAGACCTCAAATTTATAAAATAGTGATCCCTCTACACTATATGCAAGGTGACAATTTTCAGTGCTTCACAAAAAAAATTTGCAGTTGAAAAGAAAACAAATCGCTGTTTCTAAAACAATCATAAAAATACACGGTCAGTGCGCTTGATTTTTTTATCTAGATACAAAATTTGTAATTTTTTGTCAGCTTTTCTTGCCAAAAATTAATATTTCTTTTAACTTCATTGAAATATAAAAAAATAAACTCCAATAGGTTATAATTCCACTTGCTACAAATAGAGACACAAAGATCACAAAAACTCTTTGATTAACGCTGTGACTGGAAACGATTTGTACTTGATAGAATTAGGAAACAAGTAACAAAATGTTGAAATTTTGAAACAAAATAATAAGCTTTGTGGAATTAGGGACAGTAGATCAACAAAATATTTTGTAATTTACAACATTGAGATTTTGTATAAAAATATTGGAGACAGTACCAATTGTACAAAATAGTTAAATTATCAAAGAGACCCAGAGAATATGTACCACTGAATTTCCTATAACAAATACTGTTCCAGTACTGTATGGAACCTGCCTCAAAATTCTCACTCATTTCTCATATACATTAAACTACCATGATCATCATTGATGCTGTCTCCCTCTAAAGAAAATTAAAAACAAATAAAGACGAGTCCTTAAGATGGCAGCTTCATGATAAGGGAGACAACTCGTATAAATTTAATGTATTTATTTCAAAATAACAGTTATAACCTCCATAATCTAACTCTGCGAATTTTTGTTCACAATATATAGAATAAATAATGTTATTCAATTTAGGATTAACGATATTGACATTTAAGTGATATTTAGAAATTAAGGAAGATAACTCCTTAATTGAAAATTGAATCGTTATCAATGACAATGTTATAATCCCTGCTAATACTTGGTCTTGTGTCAAAAATTTTATTTTTGTTTTTAAAAACAAAGTTATATTCTAAAAGACAGATGGTCATAATAGCTAGCTCAAGCCAGTATTTGTAGAAGAATGAAATTTGAACACTTATTTTCAATATTATCAAATAATTTTATTTGCTTTCAATGAACTTATTTTATCTTTTAAACTTACAAATTAATCATTAAATAATACAATTTAGAATTATGGTAATATTATTAACTAAAGAATATATATACAATTTTGAATTTATGGGAATACTATTACCTAAAGAATATAGGAAAGAAGTCCTTTGAGTGAGAATGTGAATTAGTAGTTTTAATGATAGGGTCAGTTTGTACGCGCCTCCCATGTCAGTCCAGTCTAGTCGTTTGTGTCCTGTCAGTTGGGAGGTTTTTCGTCAATGTCTTGTAGAGTTAGTATAAGGATTAAAGAACTTTACTTTTCTATATTCTTCAATTGAATACTATAAAGCGAATTTGGAAAAGAAACTACACAGAAAACAGCATATCAGATAGTTTGTTTACTCCAATGGCTATCTTTAAATTTTGCATAAAATAGATTATGAGGGGAATTTGGAAGGTTGTCATTATAAGAATTATTTTCAAAAATATACTGGTTAATGCAAGAGCTAAAAATGATCCTACTGGCTCTTCTAGGCTAAAACATATCATTAACAAACGTTATTATAATCTGAAATTCTAAATTAATTGAAAAATACTAATACATGTAGTTCAAAATTGGAAAATAAAAGCCGAGAAAAGAATTCAGAATTTTATCTGCAGTAATATAAATGATTATGTACATGAGAGGCTGTCCACAGATGATACTGGCTGTGGGAAGGATATTGATCTTATCAGCCAACCAAACAACTAAAATCTAAAAATTGAAATGCAGTGATACAGATACTCTGGATCTCTTGTTCCTTACTTGACAAAGTATTAATAAAAATTCAAAATAATGGTAAATAGGAAGGATTTGACTAAAAAGCTACAAGAAAATACTTTTCCTTCTTATCCCTATATTTGACAAAGGAATATCCTATTAGGGTCACGTTCTGGTGACCTTTCAAATTGGCCAATCAAATTTGGATAGTAAATTTAAAGGTACAAAATAGTTTCAAGCTAAATGTGTGCATACAAATACATATCTACAGGAACGAAATGTTTCTAATTGATGTAGGTGTAGAAAATGAAAAATAGATCTGAAGTAACACAAACATTGACACTACCTCTGGAAAACCATTAAGTCTCTTTATTTCACATAAATCTAGTTTTCTCCCTTTACCAAATGAAGAGAAAATTCAGATCCCTATATGAAAACTGCAGTTTAATTTTACACTATAACTTTTCATGTGAGCTTTACAGTAAATGATTACAGAAGATAGATTTTAGAATTGTCTGTGTTATAAATATTTACAATATGTTATCTGTCTACAATAACTAACCTAATAGATTGTGATTGTACATATTACTAAGTTATTTATTGACCAAGTACTTGAATAGTCATTTGTCATTAAAACTACAATCTGACTGAATGTAATATAAAAAAAGATGTACTTAAAACAACATGTTTAATAAAATTGCAAAATATTTTGCAAAACACTTTTCTCATGACTTTTTTTAATTTTGCATATTATGTGTTTATTATATAAACATTATAATAATGAGATGTTTATATAATAATATTCAGTTTTTTGGAAATAAAGACTTTTATCATTACCTGAATGGAGCTCTGTTGGTCACTGGTGGTCACTATCAAGGAACTGCAGCCATTGGTTGTCTCTATCCTGATGGGTGTCTCTATCCTGATGGGTGTCTCTATCCTGGTGGTTGTCTCTATCCTGATGGGTGTCTCTATCCTGATGGGTGTCTCTATCCTGATGGGTGTCTCTATCCTGATGTCTCTATCCTGTCTCTATCCTGATGATTGTCGCTATCCTGATGGTTGTCTCTATCCTGATGATTGTCGCTATCCTGATGGGTGTCTCTATCTAATAAAACAAATAAATTAAAATTTTAATAATTTTAATCATTATCATTACAGACGTATTAACAAAAGAGCTCACATCTGGTGGTTTGTTAATAGGTTCCTGGTAATTAACCAGCCTTATTAAATATAGCAATGCCATTACATAACTTTTGGCCCATTTGGCCGCTTGAAATTCTCAAAATCTAGCATTTTTCTCCAATCATGATTGCCCATAGCCATCACAATAATTACACTTCATAATCAATAAAAACAGCCAATCCATTGTTTATTCATATAGTTTATCTTGTCAAAAGGTTTGTTTTTTTAATACTTCACTCAAACCTATCCTTCCTCTTTCCAATATTCAAGACCTTATTGCAAATGGAAAACATTTTAACATCATCATGATTCTTTAGTCATTTTGTTGGTTTACCCGAAAGGTGTTTTCCGGATAGAACTGCAGTTTAATTTAAAAATTCAAATACAACTTTTCATGGCAGTTTTTAGTGAATGAAGTCTGCTTATCACCACAAGCGTCTGTTCTGGTTTTTGAAAAAAAAGATATGTATTTGGATTGCCAGCAAGTGTCACCAAACTAAAACTTAGTCAAGAGCCTCACAGGTCACCAAAAGAAGTCCTTGTGCTGGAGCATTTTTCATATTTTCTAACCCATTCCTTCTCCTTAGCAAGATCTGGCCTACCTGATTTTGGTATCATAGGATTCTTGATGGCTATTTCTTCTTCCCTCGAATCTTCATGTTTTCTCTATTGCTACAGGCTTGTCTTCTTCACCATCCGATAACCATCTTCGTGTTCAGTTGATACTTATCTTATCGAGTATGTGTTGTTGCAATTTTTGCATATGAATTTTCTGCTTCATTTAGCACTGGAAGCCGACTCATGCCAACTTACCAGCTTTGATTTGTGGACTTTGGTCACAGGTGCACCACTGGTAATCCAGGCGGGCTTTTTGTGATGACAGTTCCATTTTCTGATTGAAAGACAAAGGTTTTACAGCAATCGCACAGTCAAATCAATGCAGTTGTCCCCAACAGCACAGCACTACTCATTTAAGTGTCCACGTTAACTATAAGTCGGAAAGGTTGCCGATAATTACGGGGACGGATTACTTATTTTCTGTCTTTCCGTCTAGAAAAGCAACCCCGCCCTAAACCGGTACACTCTAGTTTTTGTTTATCCTTTTGGAGTGGAGCATCGCTGTTAGTGACAAAAGTGGTGAAATTGCCTGCGATTGTCATAAAACCATTCTTCAATCAAATGAAATAATCATTAATCAGCCGGACTGAATTATCGTTGTGACAATGATGATCAAGGTTGGCTTTTTGTGATGGCAGTTCAATTTTTATTGAAGAACGAAAGTTCTTCTGCAATCGCACAATGAATTCAATGCAGTTATCACCTACAGTGCAGCACTACCCTTAAAGTGTCCACATGAACTATAAGTCGGAAAGGTTGCCGATAATTGCGGGGACAGATTACTCATTTTCTTTCTTTCCGTCTAGAACAGTAATCCCACCCTAAATCGGTACACCCTAGTTCATGTGGACGCTTTTGGAGTGGTACGCCACTGTTGATGACAAAAACAATGAAATTGACTATGTGATTATTTTCGAACTTTCATTCTTCAGAAAATTGAACTGCAATCACCGAGCCCGCCTGGATTATCATTGCGGCACCTGTGACCAAAGCTTTAGTCACAAGTCAAACCTAATGGCCAATCTAAGTGGAAAATAAGATACAAAAATGGCAACAATATATATTCGATGAGAGAATTTCATACGTCACAAGAAGAGGCATCAATAGGTAGGAGGGGTCCCCTGTCTAACAGAAGAAGCAGCAATGTCATCTTTGCTTGAGAGAATGCATATGCATGTGGCCTTATGACTTAAAGTGACATCTTAAGACACAAACATTAACATTGTGACAAATTACGTGCTTTACAGCAGACAATATTGATAAATTCAACCAGCAGCAGCGACAGCCATAAAACAATGATAAATTTACACAGCAACATTAGCACCACCCTTTCGTATTTAACCCTCTTACTAAATGAATGTTTAAATAAACTTAATATTACTTAAAAAGATCTTCAATCAGATGTACTGTATTGGACCTAATAAGCGCCTAGGGCATTTAAAAAGTTGAAAAAGTGAAAAGGTGCTTAATAAGATGAAATTATAGTTATGTGTAGTCTAGATCTTTATTTATATTGAAATTTAAAGCCTCAAAAAGGAGAAGGGACACTTATAGTGACAGTTAATATTAATTTTTCTCAAGGATGCACTTCATGGTTTCTTAGACAAAAACCTAATAAAAAATTATCAAAATATCCCCATTTTCCTTATTTATGTATATTTTGGATGGTAACCATGGCAGCTAAACTTGCAAGACCAGAAAACTTTCATTGCAAATAAAGGCCCACTTATATCTTTCTGAAACGGCTTTTAACTTTTTTTGGCTTTGTAACCTCATCTTAGGCCATCAATACACATTTTCTGATGTTATTGTTGTTTAAAAAAAAAAAAGATTTTTTTTTTGTTTCAGAAAGGTAGTGGGCCTTACAACAATTTGAAATGCATGTCCTAAATAACAGTTTTGCAAAACTGACAGATTTGGGGGCCAAACAGTGCCCAAACCATAGTCATTTGTTAAGTTCCTACCAGAACGTGGTTTGAAAAAGTTGATTGTTAATGGCTGGACACTTGACACCGGGGTATCACATAAGCTCAGCTTGGTCCTTCGGAGAACCATCTGTAGAACTCTATTACAAGTAGCGATTTAAAGGAGTAATTAAGACAAATTATACTCACAAATTAAGGCTCAGGTCATTTAAGGAAAGGCAACTCTTTCTAGTATTTTCATGAAATGAGAAAACTTCTCTTGGCGGTGTCTCCACTTTGGGAATAGGCTGTTAAAACTTGTCGGCCCAAAAGATACTATTTTCAAAGCACAGCTGAAAAAGAAGAAATGAATGATTAAATGACTAAAATGAATTCGTGAAAGTAGATGAATAATGATCACAAAAAACAGAAAGTGTTTTATAGAGATTGATTAGGTTTTCATGGTCATTAAAGAATGTATCAATTACCTGTGGAAACCCAGAGTACCCCAATAAAAACCACCGACCTACAGCTTGAACCTAAAATCTATTCATGACCAGTCTTAAACACTAAAGATTGAAAAAGAAGACTGTAATGGACGTCTTACAAAACCAAACAACACTACCCATTTGACCAAAATCCCCCAAATTTACATTGTTGTTACCAAGACAGGAAGGCCTCCGTATTAAAAAAAACCAACTACCAAATATGTATAAGTACATGCAAAATACCTTCAACATTCGATTTCGAGTCAAAAATTTGCAGATTGGGTTCAGGCAAATGGTGTCCAGTGACCCTGAATGAAGAAAACATCATATCCGGTTTTCATCCTATAGAGACCGCAGAACCTAAATGATTTTCCATAGACGACAATGATAACGTTTGCCACTGTCCAGGTTAAATGGAGTTTTCAAGTCTGGTCACCCATCATTAATTTTTGATGAAGCTCTGCTAATCACACTATCCAGGAATGTCTGCTCTCGGGTGTCACTGTCCTTATGGTTGTCACTACATGTATCTTCATGGTATCCTGAAAATATGCAATATTTGAAATAACTATGACATCTTGACACATGTTTTTTTTTTTATTTACAAACTTTTTTTTTGTTTGTTCTTTTTTGGGTTTTTTTTTCTCATAAAACCATATAACAATAATCACCTCTAAATTTACACCATCTGACTTCTAAATCAGCCCCTTCACCCAAGACCTACAGACAGTGAAGGGAGATAACTCCAATTTCACTCAACTATTCACTTGAAAAAATTAATACCACTGATAATTAAACCAAAGAAGTACATAAGAGTAATATATATATATATATATAAGACAAATTATACTCACAAATTAATGCTCAGGTCATTTATGGAAAGGCAACTCTGTCTAGTGTTTTCATGAAATGAGATAACTTCCCTTGGCAGTGTCTCCAAGTTGGGAATAGGCTGTTAAAACTTGTCGGCCCAAAAGATACTATTTTCAAGGCACAGCTGAAAAAGAAGAAATGAATGATTAATGATCACAAAAAACAGAAAGTGTTTTATAGAGATTGATTAGGTTTTCATTGTCATTAAAGGATGTATCAATTACTTGTAGGAACCCAGAGTACCCCAATAAAAACCACCGACCTACAGCTTGAACCTATAATCTATTCATGACCGGTCTTAAACACTAAAGATTGAAAAAGTAGACTGTACTGGATGTCTTACAAAACCAAACAACACTACCCATTTGACCAAAATCCCCCAAATTTACATTGTCGTTACCAAGACAGGAAGGCCTCCGTATTAAAAAAACAACTACCAAATATGTATAAGTACATGCAAAATACCTTCAACATTCGATTTCGAGTCAAAAATTTGCAGATTGGGTTCAGGCAAATGGTGTCCAGTGCCCCTGAATGAAGAAAACATCATATCCGGTTTTCATCCTATAGAGACCGCAGAACCTAAATGATTTTCCATAGACGACAATGATAACGTTTGCCACTGTCCAGGTTAAATGGAGTTTTCAAGTCTGGTCACCCATCATTAATTTTTGATGAAGCTCTGCTAATCACACTATCCAGGAATGTCTGCTCTCGGGTGTCACTGTCCTTATGGTTGTCACTATCTTCATGGTATCCTGAAAATATGCAATATTTGAAATAACTATGACATCTTGACACATGGTCTATTTTTATTTACAAACTGTTTTTTTTATTTACAAACTTATAATTTTATTTACAAACTTTTTTTTTCTTTTTTTTTTCTTTCTTTTTTTGTATTTTTTTTTTTTTTTTTTTTTTAATTTTTTTGTGTGTGTGTTTTTTTTGTGTTTTTTTTCCTTAAAAACATAATTATAACAATAATCTCCTCTAAATTTACACCATCTGACTTCTAAATCAGCCCCTTCACCCAAGACCTACAGACAGTGAAGGGAGATAACTCCAATTTCACTCAACTATTCACTTGAAAAAATTAATACCACTGATAATTAAATTAAAGAAGTACATAAGAGTAATATATATATATATATATATATATAAGACAAATTATACTCACAAATTAATGCTCAGGTCATTTATGGAAAGGCAACTCTGTCTAGTGTTTTCATGAAATGAGATAACTTCCCTTGGCAGTGTCTCCAAGTTGGGAATAGGCTGTTAAAACTTGTCGGCCCAAAAGATACTATTTCCAAGGCACAGCTGAAAAAGAAGAAATGAATGATTAAATGACTAAAATGAATTCGTGAAAGGAGATGATTAATGATCACAAAAAACAGAAAGTGGTTTATAGAGATTGATTATATTTTCATGGTCATTAAAGGATGTATCAATTACTTGTAGGAACCCAGAGTACCCCAATAAAAATCACCGACCTACAGCTTGAACCTATAATCTATTCATGACCGGTCTTAAACACTAAAGATTGAAAAAGAAGACTGTACTGGATGTCTTACAAAACCAAACAACACTACCCATTTGACCAAAATCCCCCAAATTTACATTGTCGTTACCAAGACAGGAAGGCCTCCGTATTAAAAAAAGCCAACTACCAAATATGTATAAGTACATGCAAAATACCTTCAACATTCGATTTCGAGTCAAAAATTTGCAGATTGGGTTCAGGCAAATGGTGTCCAGTGCAGTGTCCCTGAATGAAGAAAACATCATATCCGGTTTTCATCCTATAGAGACCGCAGAACCAGGAATGTCTGCTCTCGGGTGTCACTGTCCTTATGGTTGTCACTATCTTCATGGTATCCTGAAAATATGCAATATTTGAAATAACTATGACATCTTGACACATGGTATTTTTTTTTATTTACAAACTTTTTTTTATTTACAAACTTTTTTTTTTATTTACAAACTTTTTTTTTTGTTTTTTTTTTTTTTTTTTTTTTGGTTTTTTTTTTAGGTTTTTTTTTTTTTTTTTTTTTTTTTTTTTTTTTTTCATAAAAACATATTTTAATACCCCAGAACTTTTGATGGCTGCCAAGGTTGGGGCCTTGGGGTCAACCTTTTAAATATAAACAGATGTCCCCTCGCAGGGGGGCTTTCATTCAACGCACAATGCTTTCTTTCTCTGTCTTTCTTTCACTCTCTCTCTCTTTTTCTCTCTTTCTTTTCCCTCTTTCTCTCTCTCTTTCTATCTCTCTCTCTCTCTCTCTCTCGCTTTCTCTCTCTCTCTCATTCTTTCTTTCTTTCTTTCTTTCTTCATGTATTAAATACATGTGGCACTTTTATACTCCCTTTCATTCTTTTGTTTTACATACAATTTATTACAATGTCTCTTCCTGTCGTCCAAGATTTAGATGGCTATGGGTGAGAGTGGGATTGCCAGTGGCGATGGGAGGGTGGGGGGGGGGAGAATGGAGGGATGGAGGGGGGAAGAGGGGGGGATGGGGTTGGAGGGCAAATGGAAAATATTTACTATAATTTAACATAATAATTTATTAGGTTGACCCCAATGGTCAGGATAAAGATCATGCTTTATCCGTTGTTTGTCATGGGAGGGGAGGGGGGAGGTTGGGAGGTTGGGAGGTTGGGAGGGGGGAGGGGGGAGAGGGGGTAGGAGGGCAAATGGAAAATATTTACTATAGTTTAACATGATAATTTATTAGGTTGACCCCAATGGTCAGGATAAAGATCATGCTTTATCCGTTGTTTGTCATAGGAGGGGAGGGGGAGGTTGGGAGGGGGGAGGGGGGAGGGGGGAGGGGGGAGGGGGGATAGGGGGTAGGAGGGCAAATGGAAAATATTTACTATAATTTAACATAATAATTTATTAGGTTGACCCCAATGGTCAGGATAAAGATCATGCTTTATCCGTTGTTTGTCATACCCTGTTTGTAAACTAAATTTTGAACACATTTTGAACTTCTACCAATGTAATTAGCTAAAAACGTGTCTGATATCATCTGACATGGTCCTTATTAAGAGTTATTATTCTTCAATTTAATCCGAGACCCAAAATGGCCACCAATTCCGTCATATTGAAAACGGATTTTGAACTTCTCAAGTTCTACAAGAGCAATTTAGCTGAAAATTGTGTGAAAGGATCCCTAAATGGTCCCGACCAAGTATTACTATTTTGCGGGTCAATCGGAAATCCAAGATGGCCACTACAGCATCCATATCTAAAATATTTTAAACTACTTCTCAAGTTCCACTGGTGCAATTTAGCTGAAACTTGCATGAAATCATCCTGATATGGTTTGGAACCAAAAAACCAAAGATGCTTGCTTTGACCCCCATCTTATAAGCAAACTTTGAACTTCTTTTCAAGTTCTATCAATGCAATTAAGCTAATGATCCTGAAATGGTCCTAACCAAGTGTTCTTTAAACACATTTTGAACTTCAAGGATGGGCGCAAAAGTCACCTTCTTGAAAGTCTTTTATTCAAATCTTTTCCTAGTTCTCTGGCGCCAAGATTGTCCGATGACCATTAATTAGGGCCATTCATTTTTTTTTTTTTCAAAAAAATTCAAATCCCATGTTGGGTGGTTGCCGGGTACTAGCCGCTGGCTAGGGTTTTCTCTCAATCAACCTTTGACCCTGGCATGTACATGTACATAAATGACCTTGGCTGTTAATATGACATAAAACAAATCAAATCAATTATTTACATTTTTTTGAACAGGTCAACTGAGAGTGTACATGTAGAAAGTAGTGGTTAGAATGTTAAATACTAAATGTGTGCTGTGTTTGTGCTGGGGTAGGTGGGTTGGGTAAAGTGAGTATTGTTAGGGCCAGGGACAAAAAAAAAAAAAAAAAAACCTATTAACTACTTTCTGTACACTTCAGTTGAGTCAAATCCAACATTGTACACAAGTACTGATTGTAATGGGAACCATTACACATCTACCTCAAACAACTCCACAGTCTTATCACTGCATGTATTCATTGTCCCTCAAAACCTTTAAGTACCAATTTTTATCTTTTTCTAGCAACTCATAAATTTTCAGAGGCCTTCGTTTATCACAGTATCCAAAAACATAGGAATGCTGTTCCGCATCCCTTTAAACCCCCTTTTACCAATGTAGACCAAAATCGGAGACCCAAATCTAAGAACAGAAAGTGGACCCTGGAAGCCATCTTGGAATTTCTATCCTGAAAAACCCTTTAAGCACACTCCCACGAGTATGTCTGTCAAGTTTCTCAAAACCCTTATGTACCTCAAACAACCCCACACTTGTGTCAGTGCATGTGGTTTAATTAACAGGGTATAGATTTTTGGTGAGGGATTGGGATTGGGACGATTGTTGAGGAGTTACCACTTCCTCAAGCCACATCAGTCCATGGACTTTACAAGGATATTACAGTACATCACATGATGTAATCCTTGTGCCAAGCTGGTGCCCTCCCTCACACGGCCAGACCTACGGACAGACACAGGGGTGGGAGCGGGTGGTGTGGCTGGCTCATCATCGACATCTGCAAGGCTAAGGCTATCCTCCCCTCGGCAGTCGAGCGTAGCAGCAAAGTACACAACCTGCAAGAACACAAGCTACATTTCAGTAAACAAATAAAAGTGCTTAATGCACAGTATTTTTGTAGATATTCAAGTTAGAATCTGGCCTAACCAATGATCAGATATGTTGATGTGCATGTGATATCCCTTATATATATATATTTATGATTATTTAGTGGATATGAAGGATAGGAATAATCTAACCGACGGCCAAAAATATTGTTTACTTATTTGTATATCGCATTGTATTACTGTTATATATATATATTTTGTGATCTAGAGTGCAAAATATCCATAATTCTTCCTGATACAGTACAGTGCCAGAGATTTAGATAGTGTATATACTACCTATATGTGTCTGACAGTCTAATGAACTATTTTTTTATAATATATTTTAAACAAGAGTCCAACTCTTCGCCTACTTTACAATAATATCAAATTACATTGGTGCCAAGTCAATCTAATTAAAACACAGATTCTTAAAATCACTCTGTTAATAATCTGAAAAGTCTCTGTTTTCTAGAATAAATTGGAAATTCTGATGAAAAAGTCACTCCTAATGGATTGTTGCCAGATCCTTTATCAAACAGAGTGATACATGTACAGTATTCAAAAACAACCAATAAGGCGTTTAAAATAAATTAGAAAATTAAAAAGGTGCAAATAATATAATAATTAAAAACACGATATAGTTCTTGGTTCAGGTTCTTTAAGCCTTTGAAAAGGCTTCAAA